>NC_041404.2:97199918-97244918 GCF_900747795.2 Erpetoichthys calabaricus
TAGAGGACAAAGGATGCTGGCGGAGAGGTGTGAACGGATTTAAGTAGCGATTTAAGGTGGGCCGGAACTACGAGTTTTTTCGTAGGCTCTGGTAATTCTAGTGTTAAACCTTTTAAGTTTGTATGCGGGCGGCATGGTGGCCCAGTGAAAGGTGCCAGTTAGGAGACCTGGGTTCGCTTCCCTGCGTGGAGTTTGAATGTTCTCCCAGTGTCTGTCTGGGTTTCCTCCGGGTACTCCAGTTTCCTCCCACAGTCCAAAGACACGCAGGTTAGGTGCATTGGCGATTCTAAATTGTCCGTGGTGTGTGGGTGTGTGTGGGTGTGTGCGCCCTGCGGTGGGCTGCTACCTTGCCCAGGGTTTGTTTCCTGCCTTGTGCCCTGTGTTGGCAGGGATTGGCTCCTGTATTTAGGATATAGCGGGTTGGATAATGGATGAATGGACATTTGTATGCATAGCCCTATTTGCCTGTTTTCGTTTTTTTTCTTTCTTCAGTAATATTTCAGCAAACCCGGAGCTTGTCAGTTCAAATCCTGGTACTGACACCACTGTGTGACCCTGAGGAAGTCACTTCACCTGCCTGTGCTGCAAAAAACAAAAGTAATGTAACAAATTGTACCTCAGATGTTGCAAGTTGCTGGAATAAAGGCATAAGTAAAATAGATATGTATTATACACATAGGAACTATTCATTTATTTTCAGTTAAGTCATCTGCAGCAAACCTTTATAAATGAGGGTTTCTCCTTTTTAGATAGTGCAAACTGTTTCTTCTTCATTGAGGTTTTCTCTTGGAGAGCTTTTTTCATTTCATTGAAAATTAAAGCAGCAGCTGCCAAAATATGTAGCTTTCTTATTAATTTTTCAACATTGTGTAAAATAAATTTATAAAGTAACATAAAAGGTTTAAATACTGGTTATCCTTTTACACTAAAATATTACTAAAGAGATACAAAAAAGTAAAATGCATATGTTCTTTTTTTTTTAAGGAGATTAAATATTACTGAAGAAAGAAAAAAAAAAAAAACTAAAACAGCCAAATGGGGCTATGCATACGAACTTAAAAGGTTTAAATAAAACAGAAATATACACCTTTATTTTTACTTCCTTAACACTAGAATTACCAGAGTCTACGAAAAAACTAGTAGATCCGGCCCACCTTAAAACCGTTCTCACCTCTCTTTTGTCTTCTAAATGTGCCGATTAAGAGGAGCAGCGAGCAGCCGGCTATTCCATCCCCCACCATCGCAGAACGTTCACTAAGTTTTCCCAGCTCATGCCTTGTTTGATTACCTGGGAGTGACTGAACTGCTGGAGTTTTAGAATAGAAATAATAGATCTCCACTTGGAATACATGCATTTCATGCGTGTTCCGTTTCTACAGTAATCTGTGTAAACACATTGCTAAAACAGAAACTTTTTCATATTTTAGTAATAAATGTTACAAAATGTAGGCATAAACTATAGAATGTGTAAAGCCCGAGTTCCTAAGATCAAATAAACACTTCCACAAAAGCTTCACACACCATATAACAGCTTCCGTGGCGTAGCGCGCTAAGATTTGCCTCTCAAACCGAGTAGCTTTTCTCTGCCTCACAAACATGAGTTTAATTCCCCGCTGGGGATAAAATGTTACTTTTTTTTTTTCTTTTTAACCTCAAACGGACATAAAATTTGTAAATTGGTATGCACTGTCAGTTAATGAGATCGTTATATTTTCATGTGGGATGCTCCTTTTAAAATATCTTTTTAACAATTGAGACTGCAATTAACATGAACAACTGTCCTTATAACTTATTGTTTTCAAGATCCATAACACACAGACAGACAGAGCACTGCGTAATACAGAGACAGACAGGCAGAGATATACAAACAAACAGGGAAGGCACATGTACTGAAAGAAAAAAAAAATCAACATGCGCGTTGTTTCTGCAGCACTGAATACGCTCACCCGCTCTAACATCACCCCTTCCCCGATCTGGCTCTCTAAGTAACAGTGCAAGTACAGACGCAAACCAAGTGTGATCAAGAGTCCTGGTTCGATCCCCACTCACTCCTATATTTGCCGTTTTCAGTAGTAAGCTGCTCTTTTTGTTAATATTATACAGTACACACACGCACTTGAGGATCTGTTTTTTTGTTGAGGATCTGTTTTTTTGTGAAGCAGCTTAACACAGCTTTTCTGCTGTTTTATAAACGATCGCCAAGGAAGGAGCCTTTTTATTAAATGCAAGGGTTCTTCGCTTTTTTTTTTCTTCTTTTTTTACGATTGTTATAGTTCTGTTTGTATACCACGTTGTCAGTTCAGCACTCCGGTTGTAATATGACCAAGCCGTGCAAGCACACTCTTGAGAATGCAACGTATAGTTGTACAGGAGAAAAGCAATCTTGCCTGAAATCAATGGCAACCTTTTGTAGGTCTATGAACTTAATTTAAACTTTAGGTTTACACGGTGCTTTCTTTTCGAAGTACCTGCACTCATGAATATGTCTGTATGCGTCAGTCGCCCAAATCTCCGCGCTTCGCACCGGCGAAGTACTGCTTTTAAATTTTTATTAAGAAGAAAAGAAAACCTTTTTAAATTGAGAGAAAATATACCAATAACAATTTGTTAAGGATCTGTTTTTTTGTGAAGCTGCCTTTACTCGAGTGATCACTTCGAGCTGACTTGCTGGCTAACCATAAGCGTTACCTGGTAGGTAACCACCCATACAATCAGATTGTGAATCAGACTACGAATGCCGTGAATGTAATTACCCTGATCTACATGCTGTCAAATAAACGAACCACACGGCGTGGCGCAATTTTATGGGCTTCGCCTCTAGCGCTGACGTCCGAGGTTCGATTCCCGTAAGGGAGTGAAGTGAGCGCTTCGCACCGGCGAAGTACTGCTTTTAAATTTTATTAAGAAGAAAAGAAAACCTTTTTAAATTAAGTCTGAAAAAGAGCTGTAAAGATATTGACAATAAGCTACGCAAACCCAGCAAGACATGCAATCGTTTAAATCAAGGCGTGAGTCGAAAAACACCATCCCATAATATTAGTTAACGATTAACACATTTCTATATGTATTGTAAGCATACAATACAACTGATAATATGTTGCGCTTATTTATCTGGTGTACCGACATTTTTGCTTGTTTAACGGCTGAAATCCAACGTGGTTTGTGCCCTTCAGTATGAAAACAGTTTGCATTTATCTTTTTAATAAAAGGCGAGCTTTTAAGCCTGAGAAATCACCCCGTAAATGCACACGTTTAATTGCACATGTGTTAATATGTATGCTTACACGAACTTAAAAGGTTTAAATAAAACAGAAATATATACCTTTTATTTTTACTTCCTTAACTTGTGGAGGGTGTATCCTGTAGCAAAGCCCTAACTTTTTTCGTGAAAGCCCGTTTCAGTCAATAACTTTTTAAAACAGGTGTAAAGATATTGACAATAAGCTATGCAAACCCACCAAGACATGGAATCGTTTAAATCAAGGCGCGAGTCGAAAAACACCATCCCATACTATTAGTTAACGATTAACACATTTCTATATGTATTGTAAGCATACAATACAACTGATAATATGTTGCGCTTATTTATCTGGTGTACCGACATTTTTGCGCGTTTAACGGCTGAAATCTAACGTAGTTTGTGCCCTTCACAATGAAAACAGTTAGCATTTACCTTTTTAATAAAAGGCAAGCTTTTAAGCCTGAGAAATCACCCCGTAAATGCACACGTTTAATTGCACATGTGTTAATATGTATGCTTACACAGTATTAAAAGACACTCAACAACGTCATGTACCTTTGTTCCCGCGTTTGATAAAAGGCGAGCTTTTAAGCCTGAGAAATCACCCCGTAAATGCACACGTTTAATTGCACATGTGTTAATATGTATGCTTACACAGTATTAAAAGACACTCAAAAATTAACGTCATTTACCTTCGTTCCCGCGTTTGACTCGTGCTGTAAATCTCTTCCTTGTTTTTAGTTCACGTGATTACGTAGGAGGCGTGATGACGCGATGCGTGACTCCGCCTCCTCCATTAGAGTATATGGACAAAAAACAGGTTCCAGTTATGACCATTACGCGTAGAATTTCGAAATGAAACCTGCCTAACTTTTGTAAGTAAGCTGTAAGGAATGAGCCTGCCAAATTTCAGCCTTCTACCTACACGGGAAGTTGGAGAATTAGTGATGAGTGAGTCAGTCAGTCAGTGAGTCAGTCAGTGAGGGCTTTGCCTTTTATTAGTATAGATATATATGTATGTATGTATGTATGTATTATATATATATATATATATATATATATATATACACATATATATATATATATATATATATATATATATATATATATATATATATATATATATATACACATATATACATATATATTGTAACAGTAGAGGGCACTTGTGCTCCCTTGAACCTTGAACCCTCAGGTACCATGCCAAACACCAGGTAAAAGTCCAAGACTCTTTAGTTTTATAATAATTAAGTACACAAAGCACCCTCCACTCCATACTATTCATATAAATCAATAATCAATAACCAATCACAATTCCTCCTCTCCCAGACGTGTTGCCACCCTTCCTCCCAGCTCAGTTCACTCGTCTGGGGTTTCCCACAGTCCTTTATAGTCCATGACCCAGAAGTGTTTCACCCTTCTGTCCATGTGACTTGGAACACCCCCGGGTCATATAAAAACTCTTCTTCTTCACCCTGGAAGTACGTCGTTTCCCCTGTCGTGGTTATTAAGACGCACTTCCGGGTTATAGGGCACATATAAGTCTTTGAGCCTCCCTGCAGCGTCCTCTGGTGGGCCCAACGGTGTCCAGCAGGGTCGGGAATAAAAATTCCATTGTTCATGATTCCCTGCTGGTCCTCAGGGCACTCCCATGCTACAGGGAGGGCTCCATCTAGCAGCCTGGGGGTATGGCTGCTTGAAACTGGCTTGTATCAAAAGCCTTTAAGTACCACAACGCCCTATTAGCTCTAGGGGTTGGACAGAAAACCTATAAATTTGCTTGCTTTACCTCACCCTCTCACTAAACTGATGAAAGACCATCTCACACCATGAACTGAAAAGGACAACACAATGAAGAGCACAGCATGGCAGCCATATTGAGACAGGCATTCGGCCTGTTCTGAAAAAAGCTGACCACAAATGATGCCTTAACTAGAGACATTTTAAGTAACTAACAAGTCTGTGTGCCACCTGAAACTACACATCACCATTTATCAGGTTGTATGGTTGCCAATATTCAAATGTACCTTGCAAATTGCTATTATTTATGAATATTATCAATAATACATTGTTTAAATTGTAACTTAACTCCTGCTTGTCTTTTACTACACCTAATTGCCTGAGGTTATAGATGTAGAAGGGATAGTGGGGAGAAGTTATATGGTACAACACTTTATAAACAGTGGAATGTCTGTGAGATTTGAGGCATTCTGACAAAAGCTACATATTAATAATACAAAAGGGGAAAGTAGAGTAATATATTACTCTACCAAGACAAAACAGTAACCTATAATTAAATCTAATATGTGGTTATGATTAGGAGTTGGACTTTTGACAATCTGACAAAATCTTACTGAATTTAACAAATACCGTACATACTCATAAGATAAGTCGGGACTTGATTTTACCGTGTAATTTCTGGTATTTTATAATGTTGGTCATATAAGTCGAATGCGGAAAACTCATACTATTGGTCCAAGATATTATGATATGCTAACGCCCACCTGAGAGAGTAACCACCGAGCACACAGCCTTTTTTTTCTATGTGGATGTGGCAATGTGCTGTACCAGCGTGTGCTCCTAACCTTTCTCTCTCTCTCTCTTTCTTTCTTGTGCCTACGTGGCCACACGTTAATACCCGAACTATTCCAAAGCAACGTTTGCATGCGTTTGTGTTTTTTGTATCTCACACCCTCATACACATTTATCATAAGAGCATCCCTTATCTACGATGGAGCGTTCAATCAGAAGAAAATATGAAGCTGGTTTTAAATTAAACGTCGTTGAAGTAGCAAAAGAAATTGGTAACTGCGCTGCTGCAACAAAATTCGATGCGTCTGAGAAACTGATGTGAGATTGAAGTAGGCAAGAAGATGTAAAGAAAAAAAAACCAAATTTAAGTGTCGCATTTTTGAATGGGCGTATAAGTCGGGTTTGATTTTATGATCAATTTTTCAGGTTTCAAGACCCAACTTAGATGTGAGTATATATGGTAAGTAAAATATTTGCTAAAAGTGTCAGCTTCCACATCAATGTGTACATTAAAATCCCCCATCAATACTACGTGATCATAAATTTATTGCCAAATCAGATAACAGATTGCTAAATTCAGTCATGAACAATGAATATGGCTCTGGTGGCCTGTAGACTAGCACTATAATTGTGTTGGAATATGTTTTAATATTTAAAATGAATGCCTCAAAGGATGTGAAGTCGCCTAAATTTTTAATTGTTACAATGACTTTTTCCAAGGCCTCCTCTTCGACCAAAATCTCTAGACTTATAAAGGAATGTATCTATCTGGTGAAGCCTCAGTTAGGGGAACAGTGTCAGATTTACTAAGCCAGGTTGCAGTGACAAGACACAGATCACATTTTGTACTTAATATAATTTACCAAAATAGCTTTACTTCCAAGAGAGTGAATGTTCAACAAGCAGCATTTAAAGTTGCATGCTTCTTTCTGAACTGCTGATATTTTTTTGTTTTAATTTGAAGTAAATTTCTATTACAGATGCCCCGGTGGAGGGTCTGGTTTTATCTCCTGGTCTAATTATACACCTTATTTTTTGGCTCTCAAGTAATTTAAGGTCTGCATCCTGACTAAATCTACTGGATGCTCCACAACAGGGATTATGGGTAACAGCTTCTGGAAACTAACAGTTGGGATAAACAATAGCCTGTGATTTAAGATGGTGGACGTTGCTCTAATCAATCAGCCAGGCAGTTTTGCTGCCATATTTTGGAATAATACATAAGATCCCCTCCAGTCAGGATGAAGACCATCTCTTTTGAAAAAATCCAGGCCTTTCCCAAAAATCATCCCAATTGTTCACAAAGGCTATGCTTTTATTTGCACACCAGGTTTCTAGCCAGCAGTGAAGGGAGTGCAATCTGCTATAAATCACATCCTCTCCCTATATATATAATCTTGGTAAGGGGCCAGATACAACTAAATTCCAACATTTTCTTTTAGCTTTGGTGCATACAGAGATGAAGTTCTTCTTTAATACCTCAGATTGCTGTAAATAAATATCATTAGTGCCGACATGCAGCAATAAGGTAGATACTTCATCGTTAGTTAAACGATCCAATGTTTTTTTGGATTGATCTGAAGCCCGGGTCCACCCAGCGTCCGCAATACCACACGGACCTACTGTATGTGTTCCTTCTATGTGCTGGAATAAATGATGACGTCATCCAAGTAGACAGCACTATACGCGCTATGAGGTAGGTGCACTTTATCCACCAGATGATGGAAGCAGGAGCCCCATATAACCCAAATGGAGGGACACAATACTGCCAGTGTCCACTAGGGGTGCTAAACATGGTCTTAACCTTAGCGGAGTCCATTAAAGGAACCTGCCAGCACCCTTTCGTCATGTCAAGCGTGGTCAAATAAATTGCCTGTCCAAGCCTCTCAAGGAGGTTGTCCACTTGAGGAATTGGATAAGCATTGAATTGGGAGATTTGATTAAGTCGATGGATGTCATTGCAAAACCTCCAACCTCCATCAGGCTTACTAACCATAACTATCAGACTGGACCAGGGACTATGACTTCCTCTATAACTTCTAGTTCCAGCGTGCGCTTGATTTCAAGATCCACCTGTGCTTTCAACGCCTCAGGAAGACAATAGGGTTGCTCTCGAACTATAACCCCAGGCTCTGTCACAATGTCGTGTGCAATCAGAGAGGTCCTTCCTGGTTGTTTGCTCACCACCTCTGGGACAGACAGGATAGCTGCTTCAAGCTCCCGTCTCTATCTAGAAATTAATTCAGCACCAAAGTTAAGGATATTTTTCTGAGTAAAGAATAAGCAGGGCTGAGCGGAGGAGGAATTGGGATCCCTTTGCTTCCACTGCTTCAGCAAGTTTACACGATATACCCGCTTGCTTGGCCAACAATTGGGTTGTTTCACCAAATAATCGACGAGTCCTTTCCTCTACTTAACTTCATAGGGGCCTAGCAATTTAGATCGGGAGATAGAAACTAAAACCATGACACGATCCCCTGGATGGAACTCTAGGAGAGTCGTACCATGGTCATAATAGTGGGCCTGTGCTGCTTACTTCCATGTGACTTTTTAATATTGTCTGAATTTTTCCAAATCTATCGTTTAAATGCACAATATATTCCAATATATTTGTAGAGGGTAGAACCTCTCCTTCCCATCCTTCTTTTAAAATATTCAATATGCCCCGGGTTTGTCATCCATATAATAATTCAAAAGACGAGAACCCAGTAGAGGGTTGTGGCACTTCCTGATAGGCAAAAAGAAAGAGGGGGAGGGGCTGATCCCAGTTCCTCCCGTCCCAGCAAGCATTTGCTCGAGAGTCTGATTAAACATCTCGAGAAGACCGTCGGTTTGAGGATGATAAAGCACTTAAAGACTGCAGTGTATTTTAAGTAACTTGGCCAACTCCGAGGTAAAAGGTGTCCCTTGGTCTGTAAGGAGTTCCTTAGGGATGCTGAATCGCGCAAAGACCCCTACCAATTCCCGTGCGATAGCCTTAGACATGGCTAAGGGCAAAGGAACAGCCTATGGATATCGGGTAGCATAGTCCACAAGAACTAATATATATTTATGTCATCAGGCTGAGGGCTCTAGGGGTCCTACTATAAATCGACCCCAATTCTTTCAAAGGGGACATCAATCAAGGGAAGGGGAATGAGAGGAGCTAGTTCCCTCCTAGGAATTTGCCGCAATTGACACTCTGGACAAGAGTTACAAAAATGTCGAACATCCTCACTAATTCCAGCCAATAAAATCGGAGCTTAAAACGCTCTATAGATTTTTTCAGTGCCCAAATGGCCTCTTAGGAGTTGGGCGTGCACCAACTCACAGGCGTGCCACCAGTAGGTTCGTGGGATTAACAACAGCTTCCGCACCTCCCTCATGCTCCGCTATAATTGGTCATTTTCTATCACAAACAGAGGACCCTGTGGCATGGGCTGATGAGTGCGTTGGCCATTGACTAGTATGACCGCATTTTTAGCAAATTTCAGGGACTCATCATTCCACTGCTCCCTTTTGAAAGAAACCAGTGTTTTTCTAAATTGAAAATGTATCTTAGAGAGAGGGCCGGTCTGACCTTAAGGGGCAGGGTTTCTTCCAGGTTCGTCAAGGACCTGGGCGATGATATTTCTGCCTGTGACGGTCCAAGAACCTCCCCAACCCCTTTTTGGTCTTCCGTATTGCACTTCGCCAGCTGATTACATGGCATGGAGACAGCTTGAGATGGGTCATTCCAGTCTATAACTAGACCAAAATTATGTTTCAGAGTAGTCAGTACTAAACCGCAGTTATTGTTTGACCATTCTCACTCCAGTATCAACGGAAAAGGTGGATGTGGAAAGACCACTATGGGGAATTTTTTTGGCAATCCTCCATGGCTGATGAAACATAGGGCAGTTTTATAATGTCGGATTTCTCCGTGTATACAAGTTATGCTGGTCTTTACTTTCACCCACTGTTGCAGTAGTACATATCAGCAATCAACAATGGAAATGTTGCTGATGGAATCAAAGAATGCTTCAACTTTAAATCCATTTACAATCACTACTCCCATATGTCATGTTGTCAGGGGGTTTGTAAGTGCACATAACCCTCCCTTCTCCCTCCACCTGTATTCCTCCTCATTCCAGAGTAAGTTGCACGCCCATGGGTCTGGTGACTTCAGAACAAGCTCCAGCTTGTAAGGAAGAGGCAGATTTTGTGGGACGTAATGTTGTCTGCTAAAGGACTGTTCAGCTCTCCCATATTGCGAGGCCATCCTAGATAATTCAGTGAGCTCATCCATGTTTTGAAATTCTCCCCAAACCGGCAGGGTGAAATGTTCGGGAAGGTTGTTAATTAATAGGAAGCAGGCTATCTGCTGAACTATCTGGATAGTGGTACATTCAAATGGCCTTAGCCATAGTGCCACCTTCCTCCAGAGAGCAAAAGCTTGCTCCTGGGTCGGCCACTCTGGGTCGAATATCGAATTTTTTATTTTTTCCACCTGCTGATTTGAGGATGCCCCACATTTAGCTAGGGTCTTGACCCTCCTCCTCTGAGAGAGCATAAACAGCCCCCTTCACTATCCCCCATAGGTACCAGCCCACTCCGGTGTGTCTCTCCCTTACACTCCCCTTGTTTCTTTGATAGCTCAGTTATGTATATTGGGAGAGGAACCTGCACCGGGTCTTTCTGGACCACAGGATGAACACCCCACTTGGAAACTCGGCCCTGGTACTCTCCCACTTGGTTATTTTTCAGGTCCTGTCTGTTTCTTATGGGTTTCTTGCATCCTGCTGACTATGCCACCGTCACAATAATTGAAAAAAGACATTAAAAAAGGTTTGGGGCAACCACCCGTATACTGTGCCTTGGCTGCAAATGGGTAATTCGTTTTTGAATTGTTCACAGGTCTGAGTCCAATACAACACAATTTAATTGTCAAGACAGGAAGTGAGGATAAGATGAGGTGAGATGCTGATATTGTTTGTCACCGCAAGGAATTCAGTAAATGAATTACATTTGTTTTAAGGGAGAAAGAGATGCAAATGCACGTCGTGACTGTCTATCTAGCCAAACAAAAAAAAAAGCCAATTCCTACCCTCGCCAATTTGCAGACTTCTTCTTTCACAAACAAGGATTTTTATGATGGAAGTGTCATGCAAGAACACTGCATAATGTCACATGAGCCAACTAGTATCTTCTTATATAATACGCTACCGTGGCTGTCTGCTTGTCTGTCCAGGATTTTAAATCACCTGTAGCTCGCAAACCGTTTGAACTATTTATTTTATTGTAAAATCAATTCTCGGCAGTGGCCAGCAGGGCTGCCTTGCGTCGCATGCGTACGGGTGCCATTCTCATCCCTACCTCTTCATATCTCAAATCATTCTTGAGGCAGATTGAAGAGTTAAGTGCCAGCTTAAGTAAAAAATTAAAGAAAATGTACTAAGTAATTGCAACACAAACAGTGACTTAAACAGTTTTAATGCGAAAAGATGCGATGAAAGAAGAGAAGAAGCGGGCTGCATCAACCACTGTACAAACAAATGGTAAACGTACCGAGAAAGAAAGAGGATGAAAACTAGGAATGCTCAAGTCAAGTGTATTCATTGCACGTTATTGTGCAGTGTGCCGTTACTGTTTAATATGTGAATTTCCCATTGGGATTAATAAAGTATCTATCTATCTATCTATCTATCTATCTATCTATCTATCTATCTATCTATCTATCTATCTATCTATCTATCTATCTAAATGCATGCAGTACACCCTATATATTTTCAGCAAGCCATGTTACTTGGCTTTGCCCAGTATTTCACAAGGCAAAGGGTGTTAGTTATATATCAGAAGTACTATGTAAGTAAGTACTTTTTTGTATAGACTGTTTACAGGTGTTTTACTAAGGTATAATATTGTTGGCAGGCAATGTGATGTAGCGATTAAGGCTTTGGACCTAGAACTTCAAACCCTGACAATTTACTGTGCATGCCAAACGTGATAATGTCTCTTTTCTTCTGTCGAGGACAACATGCCTTTTTGACTTGTCTGTACACCCTATTCGTTAGGTCAGTGCTGCTGTTGACTTGGCCCATCAATTGGTTCTACTCCAACCTTCATTTGCATAAAGCCCCCTGTCAGCACAGCACAGATTAAATACCTTAACATAATATTAAGAAATATCAACAAATAAAACAGGTCAGCTAATTTTCTTTTTCTACAACATTACCAAATTTCAATCAAATCAGTCAAGCACTTTTGAAACTTTGGAATATTTAGTTTTTCTATAGTGTGTGTGGGAGTGGGTCACCCCTAAATATTGATATATTAAAATGTCCTTTCTCAGCAGATGTCTACTGCTCTAAATGTAGAATCCTGCCAATTTTCAGCTGTTTTAGCTAAACAGGAAATAGTGTTTTTGCTGATGAGCGAGCGAATGAGTCAGTCAGGCAACTTTGCATTATACTACAAGCAGTCCCGGGATACGTACGAGATAGGTACCGTAGGTTTGTTCTTAAGTTGAATTTGTATGTAAGTCAGAACAGGTACATTATTTTAATAAATGCTATTTGTAAGAGCCAATTTTAGAAAGTTAAAGTTTTGAGTTAAACTCATATTAATGTTTGCTTTATTTGAATAGAATATAATTTCTTCTATAGTCATAGACAATGGTAAAGTCTTTTTCCCCCTATAAGTTAGTAAGAGGTAGAATCTTCTTGCTCTAACTGAGAAAGTGTGATATTAGGTTTAGATAGATAGATAGATAGATAGATAGATAGATACTTTATTAATCCCAATGGGAAATTCACATTCTTCAGCAGCAGCATACTGATACAATAAATAATATTAAATTAAAGAATGATAATAATACAGGTGAAAAAAACAGACAATAACTATGTATAATGTTAAATATTAACGTTTACCCCCCCTGGTGGAATTAAAGAGTCGCATAGTTTGGGGGAGGAACGATCTCCTCAATCTGTCTGTGGAGCAGGACAGTGACAGCAGTCTGTCGCTGAAGCTGCTCTTCTGTCTGGAGATGACATTATTTAATGGATGCAGTGGATTCTCCATAATTGATAGAAGCCTGCTGAGCGCCCTTCGCTCTGCCACAGATGTTAAACTGTCCAGCTCCATGCCAACAATAGAGCCTGTCTTCCTCACCAGTTTGTCCAGGCGTGAGGCGTCTTTCCTCTTAATGCTGCCTCCCCAGCACACCACTGCGTAGAAGAGGGCGCTCGCCACAACTGTTTGATAGAACATCTGCAGCATCTTATTGCAGATGTTGAAGGAAGCCAGCCTTCTTTAGTTGTGTTTAGAACAGGTCCCAGTAAACAGGGACTTGAAAGACCCATTTTCAAGTTAGAAATGGGACAAGCATACAGTTTTCTGACCGTTTCGAAATGGTTCAGAAATTATAAGTGATTAGTAACGATTTAAAGATATAACAAAATTAAGCTTAGAACTAAATTTTTCTTATTATAATTTTTTCTTTTTTTTTGCTATTTTAATTTTCCTTTTTTGTGTGTGAACTGTTTTACTTTAAACTTAACTAAACTTTTAAAAACGAAGATATTTGTCTGTGGAATCATTTCTGTGCGTCAGGCTTTTGTTGAATCCCATTTTTTTGAGTTAGGGCTGCTGAACTTTGGAAACTTTGGGAAAACGCAGCTACACTATTGTTGATCGACTGTAACCAAGTGCACTGTACACGCTATCACAGCAGGAAGGCACCCCTCGTCAGCATATCTTGTGTACTGATGAGAGACAACTTACTGCTATGTATGTAACAGTACAAGCAATAGTGATAAAAAACAATATTAAAGAGTGATAAAAATTCAGATATAACAGACAATAACTCTGTATAATGTTAATGTTAACTCCCCCCAACGGAGTGGAATTGAAGAGTCGCATAGTGTGGGGGAGGAACAATCTCCTCAGTCTGTCAGTGGAGCAGGACAGTGACAGCAGTCTATCGCTGAAGCTGCTCCTCTGTCTGGAGATGACACTGTTTAGTGGATGCAGTGGATTCTCCATGATTGACAGGAGCCTGCTCAGTGCCCATCACTCTACCACGGATGTCAAACTGTCCAGCTCTGTGCCTACAATAGAGCCTGCCTTCCTCACCAGTTTGTCCAGGCATGAGGCGTCCTTTTTCTTTATGCTGCCTCCCCAGCACTCCACTGCATAGAAAGGGGCGCACGCCACAACCGACTGATAGAACATCTGCAGCATCTTATTGCAGATGTTGAAAGACGCCAGCCTTCTAAGGAAGTATAGTCGGCTCTGTTCTTTTTTGCACAGAGCATCAGTATTGGCAGTCCAGTCCAATTTATCATCCTGCTGCACTCCCAGGTATGTATAGTTCTGCACCCTATAACGAGTGAAAGTTCGTTGCAAAGCATCATGGAGCACTCTGAAAACAACGTTCGCCTAAGCTGCCTGGTATGACGAATGTCTAGGAAAATATTTGGCGAAAAAGAATAATGGCGAATGCTGGTTATTCACTAGACACTAGTACCTAATCTGACTTTACACATAATGCATATAATGCACAATCACCTGGTGTAACACATTAAAGAAAATGCAATTCTAAAATGATATACAGTATATGTATGTTATAGAAAATGACTAAAGAAAACCTCACCTTATTAATTGGCCACAAGTAAAATTTTTGCATCTCTCCATCTGCATTGGTGGGTTCAAACTCTTTTGGAACCTCCAGATCAAACACAAATTGGCATTCTGGAAAAATTCCTAGTTCATTTTCATGTGTGTAGCTGGGAAGATAGAGTAACAACTGTGGTTATAAGCAGTATGTGAAGAAAACACAGAAACAGATACATAGTGTGCATGTGTAATTATTAAATAGATAAACATGAAATAGAAAGTAAACAGGCTTTTAACTAAAAATTGTCATTTCATGTTTTAACAATAGTGTTCATATTTTTAAGTCACCTAACGGCACTGACAGGAACAGCTGTTGCTGCTGTTGCCATTGGGATGGAAGCCTCCTCTGCACATTCTCTGATTAGTGTTTCTTTTATTCCGCTTTGTGCAGGAATTCCACCTGCTGCCTGGAAAAAGCACACCACATAAAAATACAATTAATGATACATAAACTTCAAGAAACAGGGAGTGGTTACATAGTTAAACTAGTGCCACTGTCAAGAGCGGTATAATAATAATAATAATCAGTGGTTTCCACCACATGACTTTCCCCGATGTAGTGGGGTGACTCTGAAACTTTGAAAACGTCATATTTTTCCCCTACGTATACCTCAGGGCATACTGTACATAACAAATTCTACTCAAAACCAAATTTAAAATAGTGGCTAACAAATACTGTTATGGAAATGAGCTGGTACAGATTGGTGGAAAAAGATAAAAAATATATATATATTTTTTTAACAAGTGTGAATGTTGTTAAAAATAACTCCAATACATGACTTCATGAAATAACATTGTTATTGCAGCAGAAGTTGGCTAAACTAAAAGATATTTTTTTAGGACATGCTACTCATGCAAGTAGCATATTTCAATTTTTGAACAAATAACTAATTTGACTTTTTAAAATTTACCCCTGAATATCAATGAAGACAACAGATACAGTTTGGAACATAACACGCAAGTATCAATTTTATTTAGCAATAACTGAAAACTTGTAAGTATGCTGAATACTTTTGCAATGTACTATTGATAAATAACAAATATTAATATACATAATAAGTGTTTTGTGTGTTCTATGTACAACCAGTAGAGGAGCTTGTAGAAAAATTTGAAACAGGTTTATTAAAAAAAAACAAAAAAAAAAACCTAAGTAAAACCAGAGTTGTGCGCATTATAAGGTATAAAGCAACATCGTTTTTGTACAAATGGCATCAAATACACATACTGTGCTATTTATATACTGCTTAGAAACCTTTTTTGTTTTTTTTTTTATTTTATCCACCTTTCTTTTGGAATCAGCAATATTAACACAACCCCAACTATGACACTGTGTTTTTTGAATGGATTATTTTTGTGATTTTCATTTCAATGCTATTTGAATCTTCAGTCAATAATTATTTTATGTAAGGTCTGTTACTGAATAGAGACTCTAACAAGCTAATTAAGCTTAAAAGCCTACTTGCATGCCTCCTCAGTTATTAGTTTTTTTTTCTCCTCTGTAACCTGCAACATTTTTTTTCTTTTCATGCATGTTTTAAATAAAAATGGTATACTTCGATACAGTGCATCCATTACAAGTATGTTTTCTGAGAATTTGTACAATTACACATTATCAGTCATCCAAAAATGTTCATGTTTTTATAGAAATTTATACCTTTTTATCATGACACCAATAAACTGATTTAAAAACATAGCCAAGGCATTACTAATGTGTATACTGGCTACTGCTGCCTCAAATGAGTGCTTTTTAATTTAACACTCATACACTATGGTTACAAAGCCCCTTTTTCAGCAGCAGTTAATTCAGTGTCCTAATGGTGAATCCTCTTAGTTTATCTTTAGTTAGTCATGTTTGCATGTTAATTGGTTTGGGTCAGATATGGACCAAAGACGTTAAGATATTAATTTAAAGAAACTGGCTTGTTAAAATGTGGTTGAAACTTTAGAGCACTTGCAGAATGCACAGGGCTGAATACAAGAATGACAATAGCAAAATTCTGGTCACTTTCTGCACAGTAATCTCAACTTTTGAACCTTGGTGGTTTTGAAGACCTTACATGAGCAATCTTAAACTTTTTTGTGGTAAATTGCTTGAAAAACTTGAACTAAGCATTTTTTTCAGTTTACTGTGTGGGAATACAGAAAAACTGAAATGTTTGATTACTCCGATATTATGAAGTATTGTAAAAATAAGTGTGTATCTTGAGATACATGTAATTAGAAGTAATTAAATATTAACAATGCGAATAAATGAATATTTTAATAATATATGGGTAGCTTTAAAAATAAATAGTTCCTGTTAAACCATCTGGGAAGGAAAAGTCTAAAAGTGAAGTAACAAAAAGGAGGATCCAAATTTTGTGCAGTGGTTTGTAAACTTTCCAAAATATATATAATAGATCACTTTGAAGATAGAGCGGAAAGACTGAATCTGCATTATGACTGCTAAATTTCTGTAAGAATATTTTTCTCTTACTTCTACTTTACATTTAGTCTATTAAACTAAATACATTTTACATTTATACTTTATTAAATACACTAAACATTTTTATATTAATTTGGTCTAGTTTCTTACATGTTTATGGTCTCATAGGTTCGGGGGGGTCGATTAAGTGTGTCACTTTAGGGGTTTCATTTAAGGGCTGAGTTTGGTTAGTTAGGGATGTTAAATACATGGTATACGAGGTAACCAAACTTGTTAAAGTCACAACACCAGGGGCCTCATGTATAAACTGTGCGTACGCACAGAAATGTTGCATAAGAACGTTTCCACGTTCAAATCGCGATGTATAAAACCTACACTTGGCGTAAAGCCACGCACTTTTCCACAGTACCTCATACCCTGTCGTACGCAAGTTCTCCGATAGGTTTTGCAGACTGGCGGCACCCAGCGTCAAAGCAGTGCTACTGTTCCTGTGTGGTTACCCTTTCTTAGATCCACATCCACGACGGCGGCTCAAGTGCTCCTTGTAGAACTGTTTGTACTTGTAAGTTACCGTGAGGTAATTGTACTTATGATACAGTTATAATATTGCACAACTTGAGCCACTATATAAAGTGCGTATTTATATATGATGAAGATATAATTTTTAAGATGAAATGCAGCAAAATATGTTGATTATATTATACATATAAAACTTTAACTTTAACTACACGGTGCCGCGGCGCTAGTGAGCTTGAGCTTCGATCACGGATTGTTCCTGCCTTGCGCCGTTTTCATGCTGTGGCTGGCGTGACACTGGAAGGATAGATGGATAGAATAATTAAACATTACGAAGATATTTCGATGTTCCTTAAGAGTTTTGAAGAATCGGCATTCTAAGCTTACAGATGGCTTAACGTCTATTACAGGGCTGATTGTGTGGCAATTGGGTATTTGGAGAAAGAAAAGTAAGAACAGGAATTGGGGGTTAGTACATTTGTAAAAGACAGTACTTCTGTAATAAAGCATTTCATTGAAGGACGCGCATGGTGCAGCAAGCATCTTGCTGTAAGACATGAACAATCACTGCGCCACCGTGTTCCCATGTTTAATAACATGCTTTAACTCATATCATCACAAAAATGATATCACTTATACTTCTCAGTATTTTAATTACTCAGAGAGCTGTAATATTACGAACGTAATGGATTCTGTGTCCTGTCGGAGGAAGAGCACGTAGTGATTCAGGCACATAGAGCACATATAAGATCAAATACAAAACAAAGCATTTAACGTGCTACTTTTGTTACGATGGGATTTGAAACTAGTAAATTAAACGATTTTAAGATGAAGTTTATGATGTTCTACTTTAATGACAAAATAAACTATGTGATTAAAGTGGAAACTTCGAGATTAAAGTTTACATTTCATGCTTTTTTCACACTGTACCCTAATAAGCTTTCATATGACACTCAGACGTTGGGCTACGAGTCGCCTTTTCACGCCGACTTTGATATGTGACAACTTTTTTAATTTCGGGCACTGTGCGACTTTGTGAACTTGAGCTTTCGAGTTTCTCCGACACGCTATGTCACTCGATCAACTTCCTTTTGTTGCTTATATAACTGTTTAAACCAACAAATAGTACGTTTTTTTTTTGGCCTCCATTTGGTATTCGCTGAAATTCTTCTATTTTTCCTCGTACTTTTGCCATTGCCTTTTCACAGAATGCTGGGCTTAAGGGCTATTTATATTGATTTGCATATTCAAAGAGGCGTAATTCTGGCAGGAGTTGGGGCAGGACAGCAGGCGCGTGCACATGCATTTATTTCCACGCTGAGCGGGATTCATGTAGCGGAAGGACGCGGAAGTTGGCGCACACACAGATTCCTGCATCTGGATTTTTCTGTGCGTAAGCACATTTCGGCTTTTGTGCTTACATCATGTTATAGTGCGAATTCTACGCACGGCGTTATGCATGAGGCCCCAGGTCTTAGGACTCGAGAGCTGGAACTGCAGGGTGAACTTTAAAAGTCTCTAAGGTCACCATTGGTTCCACATCTCTCATCCCTTAGCCTGGGAAAGAGAGCCAGATGAACTAGGTATCTATCACTCCAGGCTTAGATTTAGACGTTGGTACTCAGTTGACCTTTTCTTTAAATACCAGTGTCGTCATCAACAGAAAAAGGACAATTCTTGGATGCTGGATTTAAACTCAGAGCTTCAAAGTAAAGGCCATATGCTGAACTGGAAAATAAAAAGAAATGGTTAAAATGGCCAAAATGACACATACTGGATGACTGGAAAAGTGTATTATGCTCAGCATCCTGGAGTTGTGTTGCACGTGACACTAATATTTGGTGTATGTTTAGTGAAGAAGACAACCAAGGACCTGGAAGGCATTTTTTTTTCTCAAACTACAGACCCTGATGTCCTTACTCTCTTATGTACTTGGTTCTTTTTCTGTTCTGGTTAGTTCCAGTTTGCCTTGTACTCTCAAGACAGTAATAGACACCTCTATATGAAATCTTCAGAGTCTTAGAAATCTGTCACATGGAATAACCTTCATTCTGTGTAATAAAAAAAACAAACTTTCTTTGTTTCTCATCATAACTAATTGGTAAAATCGATAGACAATCTTTTATCTCTATTTATAACCAAACTTTATATTAAAATGACATTTTCGCACTTAGGGAGGTCAAAAACAGTGGTGGAATTTTTTTCATGATTACATGTGCATTACCTAAATTACTTGCAAAGTAAAAAGAGTTATAGTCACCTAAAAATATAAGAAGGTGTTAGTATTGGTGACCGGAAAAAAGCGCACAGGAAATATCCGCACAGAAAAAGTGCACGGGAAATAACCGCACACGGAAAAATGCGCACACAGGAAAAACCACACGTGGATAAATGCGCACATGGAAAAATGTGCAAATGGCAAAGGCATATATGCAAAGAAGAGAAAAATTTTATATTATACATCGCAGTAAACTAAATTATATAATTGTTCACTAAACGTATTTATAAGCTTGTATGTTTTAATTTTTGCATAAAATAAAATAGTCATTAATCCTTTTATTATTGTCATTGTTGTGCCTAAATTACCATTTCTAGGAAATTATTATTCTTTACAATAGTTTTCAGAATTTATATTATACCTTCTTATTCCACAGGTAGGCAAATTAGGGTTTTATAGTTTTGATTACGGCAAGTAAGTAAAGGTCATCCTATAAAAAGGCCACACAGAGTCTCGGTTACAAGGGATTTAAATATCTGCATTTTCGCACAACAAATGGAATAGATACTTGGAGGTGCCGTGAGAATCGATCAACAAAGTGCCATTCCTTAATGAAAATGAAGAACGGAGATATTGTACAAGAGCCAACCAGTCACCTAATTTACAATAATACTGTTAAGTAGGGTGTGTAAATCGTTTATATTTTATTATAATAAAAAACGTCTAGCAGTATAGGTGGTGTACGTATATTTTAAATTTATAATAGTTATATGTCGCCGCCGTGTGCTTTTTTCTGCGTGCGCACTTTACCATATGCATATTCTTCGATGTGCGTTTTTTTCATGAGCGCATATTACTGTGTGCGGTTATTTTCCGTGCGCTTATATGACTGTGCGCTTTTTTCTGTGCGGATATTTCCTGTGCGCTTCCTTGCAAGATTCATTAGTATTATATAATATTTGTTGCAATAAACTGCTATAGGTAAAAGTGCATTTAGCTACATTTAAATATGATAATGATGGTGGAAATAAACAAAATTATAAAATTATATGTATTACCAGAAACACATCGCAGACGTAGCAGCTTATTGTTCCCATTACATCTTTATATTTACATGGTATGTTCAATGTTTACATGTTACTGTTAAACCGATGATGTATAAATTAAAATAAAATAATAGTTATTGAAAGAATGTGTTATTGTTCTGTTACAGCTTGTTAAAATTGTTCATTTTATTAATGTTTTGCAGTTTAGCTCCATCTAGATGATACAGCTGGTATTTTCCCTCCCTTTCCTTGCTTCCTGTCATGTGAGGTAAATCAGGAATTTAGTTCTAGAATCCAGTAGGCTGCTGTCATGTTCATGGAAGTGCACCAGTCACAATCCACTGTCATCTATACTTTTCTTCATGCTTGTGATAGCATCGTCCATATGTATTATTTTATTTTAACGATATCTTTCCTAATATATATTTTTGCAAATGGAAGTAACTCCTTTAGTAGGAATTAATAATTTGTATATAATGGCATTGTAATATACATTTGAAGGATGTGTTTGTTGTTAATATAAAGCTACTGAGCACTTTCTATCTTTTTTCTCTGTTTAGTTTCACCTTTTTAATTCCAATAAACCTGTCGACCAGGAAAAACAATCTATAGAGTTTTGGATAAACAAAGGTGTTTATCTGCCTGTCAAAGCACACAGTCTCTGCAGAGGCCAGGACAATGAAAAGGAAGGAAGGTAGTACTGTATATTTATACTAATAAAAGGCAAAGCCCTCACTCACTGACTGACTGACTCACTCACTCACTCACTCACTCACTCACTCACTCACTCACTCACTCACTCACTCACTCACTCACTCACTCACTCACTCATCACTAATTCTCCAACTTCCCGTGTAGGTGGAAGGCTGAAATTTGGCAGGCTCATTCCTTACAGCTTACTTACAAAAGTTAGGCAGGTTTCATTTCGAAATTCTACGCGTAACGGTCATAACTGGAACCTACTTTCGTATACTGTATATGGCCATAGCGGGCAGCTCGGTCGCTGTGTGAGTAGGTTGCGTCTTGCATCATCACGCCTCCCTGCGGCTGCTGCGGAAATCACGCCTCCCACGTAATTGACTGCCTGCCCATATAAAGCCGTTCTTCGCTGCGGTGTGTGAATTCCTTTCCTTGCTTCGCCAAGGAGGCATTCTTTTCAAAGCTTATCCACAGTTTTATAAACGAACGAGATATAAGGCCGTCCTTTTTCCTTGCTTCGCCAAGGAAGCTAAGGCACTCCGCAGTTTTTTTGTGAAGTGGTCTTTACACATCTTTTTCGCTGTGTTATAAACGAACGCCATATAAGGCATATTTCATCCACGGGTTCTCTGTTGTTTTATTGTTCATTTGTTAAGATTGTTATAGTTATTGTGTAGATATTTTACACTTAGTTTATTCTTCACGTACCCATTTCCTTTATTTAATCCGCGGCTTCTCTGCCGTTGTTTTCTTCGTTTATATATTTGAATCCCTTTCTTTGCCTGACTGGCTGCCCATATAAGACGCTCCGCAGTTTATAAGGCACATTTAATCCACGGGTTCTCCGCTGTTTTATTGTTCATTTCTTAAGATTGTTATAGTTATTGTGTAGATATTTTACACTTACTTTACTGTTCACGTACCCATTTCATTTATTTAATCCGTGACTTCTCTGCTGTTCATCAAGTACCCATTCCCTTTATTCTTCGAACTCTACCCCTATTAAAACGTCTATCGAGGTGATCGCCATCAATCAAAGAACCATCACTTACCAAGTAGTGTCTATTCCCGGAGATGGCGCCTGCCTTTTCCATTCTCTGTGTTACATATTGCACGGACATATCAGGCTCACTTTTGATATCCGCAGGGACATTGTGTCTTATGTATTAAATGACTGGGACAGGTTCAAAGTGTGGACTGATGATGGTACAGGAGATAATTATACTACACAGGAGCACTATAAGACTGAAATGCTTAAGCCCTTCACCTATGGTTCTGCATGTGAGTTGATGGCTGCCGCTGAATTGTTTGGTTGTCGCTTTCAAGTGTACCGAAATGGCAAAATATTTTACACCTTTGGAGAACCATCAATGCCTCTTAAACATCTTAGATTCACAGGTGACGATTTGAGTAGTGGACACTTTGATGTTTATGAATATTTCAACTCTCAAAAGATGGATGCGAAGTTATTGATGAAGCCAGTTGTATGCTTATATCGATTGACACATACCGAATGTCAGTTCAACACAAATCCAGCTCGAGCCGATTATGACAGCAGCAATCCAAGCTGTGAGAACACAGTAAAAAGGAGGCGTATCAGACGTCGTGGTAGATTTTCTGATGCAGCTAGACGGAAGCAACTTCGTGCAGCTGCCGCCAGATACTCGCAGAAAAATCCACAAGTTAATAAACATGCTGTGGCTAAATACTCAGAAGCACATCCACAAGTTCATAGGGACGCTGTGGCTAAATACTCGCAAGCATATCCACAAGTTCATAGGGACGCTGTGGCTAAATACTCGCAAGCACATCCACAAGTTCATAGGGACGCTGTGGCTAAATACTCGCAAGCACATCCACAAGTTCATAGGGACGCTGTGGCTAAATACTCGCAAGCACATCCACAAGTTCATAGGGACGCTGTGGCTAAATACTCGCAAGCACATCCACAAGTTCATAGGGACGCTGTGGCTAAATACTCACAAGCACATCCACAAGTTCATAGGGACGCTGTGGCTAAATACTCGCAAGCACATCCACAAGTTCATAGGGACGCTGTGGCTAAATACTCGCAAGCACATCCACAAGTTCATAGGGACGCTGTGGCTAAATACTCGCAAGCACATCCACAAGTTCATAGGGACGCTGTGGCTAAATACTCGCAAGCACATCCACAAGTTCATAGGGACGCTGTGGCTAAATACTCGCAAGCACATCCACAAGTTCATAGGGACGCTGTGGCTAAATACTCGCAAGCACATCCACAAGTTCATAGGGACGCTGTGGCTAAATACTCGCAAGCGAATCCACAAGTTCATAGGGACGCTGTCGCTAAATACTCGCAAGCGAATCCACAAGTTCATAGGGACGCTGTCGCTAAATACTCGCAAGCGAATCCACAAGTTCATAGGGATGCTGTCGCTAAATACTCGCAAGCGAATCCACATGTTCATAGGGACGCGGTCGCTAAATACATGGAGGCGAATCCATAAGTTAATAGAGCTTCTGTTTCTAGATACGATCCTAATAATGAAAAGGTTTGGCTCAAAAAAGCCAATTGTGGATTTGCGTACGACCCAAACATACATTATGAGTATGACAAAACAGTACACATTGGATCCATGGATGTTCACTGTAACTATTGTCAAGCTCAGAAGTGGAAATGCGAGTCTCCTGGTTTGTGCTGTAACGGTGGTAAAGTCTCTCTCACTCCTTTACGTAAGCTTCCTGACCTTCTTGAGGGCCTGTTAAATGGCGAACATCCTCAAAGTGAGCATTTCTTGAACAATATTCGAAAGTACAACAGCGCATTTCAAATGACATCATTTGGTGCTAACCAAATCGTTGAGAGAAATTTTATGCCTTCATTTAAAGTTCAGGGACAAGTGTATCACTTGATTGGCAGTCTTTTACCTATGCCGAGTGAGGAACACAAATTTTTGCAAATTTATTTCGTCGGGGACGATGAAAAGGAAGCACAAATCCGCTGCGCTAATTTTTCTGGACTTAACATACCCCTGGTCAAGCAATTACAAAAAATGCTCCATGACTGTAACACTTACATCCAGGACTTCCACTCAACAATGGACAGTATTTCAGATGATGACAAACAGTTCAAAGTTGTCATTCACGCAGACAAAAAACCATTACATGCACACAAAGGCAGATTTAATAAACCCACAGTTCATCAAGTTGGTGTTGTCATCGTTGGGCAAACATTCAACAATAGAGATATTGTCTTGAAAACCAGAGACAATAAACTACAACACATTAAGGAAACCCACAGATCCTATGATGCACTTCAATATCCTCTCATGTTCTGCTATGGTGAAGACGGCTATTCTGTGTCTATACCTCAAGTTCATGCTACCAGTAAGTTACCTATGAACAAAACCGTCTCTGCAGCAAACTTCTATTCATACCGGCTTATGATCAGACAACATCATGATAATAGTATCCTTTTCTTCCGAACTTTATTAAATCAGTTTTTAATTGATATGTACGCAAAAATTGAATCCGAAAGACTAAATTATATCAGACTAAATCAGAAAAAACTACGAGCTGAAAATTACATTCACTTAAAAGATGCTATTGACAAAAACGACACTGATTTAATAGAACTTGGTCAAGCTGTGATATTACCATCTTCCTTCACTGGAGGACCTCGCTATATGCACGAGCGTACACAAGACGCAATGACATACGTACGTCATTATGGCCGCCCTGACTTATTCATCACATTTACTTGCAATCCTAAATGGCCTGACATCACTGAAATTCTCCTTCCACGTCAAAAACCTCACGATCGCCACGACCTTATCAGTCGTGTATTTCATCTCAAGATTCGCAAAATCATAGACTTGCTCACGAAGAGTAACATTTTCGGCTGTACAAATTGCTACATGTACACCATAGAGTGGCAAAAGCGAGGTATTCCACATGCACACATTCTATTGTGGCTAAAGGATAGGATTCAACCAGCTCTCATCGATCAAGTCATCTGTGCGGAAATTCCTGATCCACAGACTGACCCTGCCCTACACAAAATAGTAAAATCCACCATGATTCACGGCCCATGTGGACCTCATAATATCAACTCACCGTGCATGATCAACAGAGTATGCACTAAGAAGTTCCCGCGTCCGTTCATCTCAGAAACTCAGACCGGAGAAGATGGTTACCCTCAGTACCGCCGGCGCGCACCTGCTGATGGAGGTCATACAATTAACATCAAAGGAGTAGATATCGATGGGTGGTCCCTTATAGTCCTGTGCTGTCCCGCTTCTTCAATGCTCACATCAATGTCGAATTTTACAGTTCAGTAAAATCAATCAAATACATCTGCAAGTATGTTAACAAGGGAAGTGACCAGGCAGTATTTACAATACAAAATCAAAATGATGAAGTATCTCGATACGAAGCTGGTCGTTACATTAGTAGCTCTGAAGCAGCCAGGTGCATTTTCTGTTTTCCCATTCACGAACGTTTCCCTCCGGTTGTTCATCTTGCTGTGCATCTTGAGAACGGACAAAGAATTTATTTCACAGAAGGCAACGTTGCCGATAAAGTACACAATCCACCACAAACCACCCTTTTAGCGTTCTTTGACCTTTGCAAACACGATGATTTTGCAAAACAACTTCATTATAATGAAATTCCATCATATTATGTGTGGGCAAACAACATGTTTCGTCGAAGGAAACAGGGCAACCCTGTACCAGGACATTCGGGAGTGAAAAAGGATAATATACTGGGACAGGTCTACACTGTACACCCAAATAACTCTGAATGCTACCATCTTCGACTGCTGCTCAACAAAATCACAGGTCCCACATCTTTCAAATCTCTCAGAACAGTTGATGGTGTCCTACATCCGACCTATAAGTCAGCCTGCAGGGTACTCGGTTTCTTACATGACGATATCAACTGGGACGAGACTCTACATGAAGTTGCTCTATCTCGTTCACCTCAAAAGATCCGTGAACTGTTTGCTGTCATGTTGGTGTTCTGCCAAATGGAAAACCCCTTAAACCTATGGGAAAAACATAAAGACAGCATAGCAGAAGATATTAGGAGACAGACTGAAAGAGATCATATACGAACAGAAGTCCACCAGTGGTTAAATTTGATCTATAACAACTGTCTACAGTTGCTTGAAAACTACGTAATTGGTATTGGAGGTCAATCTCTTCATCATTACGGTTTGCCTTCACCTTTAACAGAACTGGCACAACTTACGTCAAATCCTGAGTACTTGAAAGAGACATCTTACAACACCTTGCAATTAGCCAATATAGTCACAAATAATGAGCGGTTGCTAAATAGTGACCAAAAGTCAGTTTATGAGCAAATCTTGAGCAGCGTTACGTCAGCCACTGGCACGGTGTTTTCCTTGATGCTCCAGGAGTAACTGGTAAGACATTCCTAATAAACCTTCTCCTTGCAAAAATCCGAGCAAAATGTAACATTGCCATAGCTGTGGCTTCTTCTGGAGGGTGGCAGAACTGCTCATTCAGCTTTCAAGCTGCCTCTAAACCTCAACCATACTGAATCCCCCATGTGTAACATATCAAAGCAAAGCAAACATGGCTGAAGTGCTGCGACATTGTCAGCTTATTGTCTGGGATGAATGCACTATGGCACACAGAGCAGGCATTGAGGCTTTAGACAGGACCCTCCAAGACATCCGAAACACCAACAAACTTATGGGAGGCTTGACAGTGTTACTGGCTGGAGACTTCCGCCAAACCCTACCAGTCGTGCCCAGAGGAACACGCGCTGATGAAGTTAAAGCATCTCTGAAATCTTCATACCTATGGCCACAAATCAATGTTGTTACTTTAAAAATAAACATGAGAGTTCATTTGAAAGGCGACAAAAAAGCCGAGGAGTTCTCTGCTCTTCTGAGCGTAAAATAAATATTCCTACAAATCTCTGTCTCATCGTGAATACCTTACAAAGCCTTCTTCAAAATGTTTACCCCGATCTACGAAATCTCCACCAAAATGACGTGTCATGGTTAAGAGAGAGAGCTATCCTGACACCAAAAAATGACATGACTATGACTATAAACCACATTTTACTTCAAGAACTACCTTCAGAACCAAAAACATATCAATCTGTTGATTCAGTTGTAGAAGTAGAAGACGCGGTACATTATCCGATAGAGTTTCTCAACACTCTAAATCCTCCAGGCACTCCTGAGCATTTTGAAGGTTGGGGCACCAATAAGGTTACTGAGAAACTTACAGCCACCAAAACTTTGTAACGGCACGAGACTTCAGGTCACATCTCTACAAAACAACCTAATTGAAGCAATTATTTTTACTGGCAGTGCCTCAGGTGGCACAGTTTTTATTCCTCGCATCCCCGTTATACCATCTAATCTCCCAGTTCAATTCAAACGCGTTCAATTTCCAATAAGGCTGTGCTTCGCAATGACAATTAATAAGTCTCAAGGACAAATACTACAAAAGGTTGGCATTGATTTGAGGCAGGATTGCTTTTCACATGGCCAACTGTATGTTGCATGCTCAAGAGTAAGCTCAGCGCACAGCTTGGTCATATTACAACTGGAGGGACGAACTGACAACGTCGTATACAAAGAGATCCTTAACAAATAATTTTTTGTATATTTTCCCTCAGTTTAAAAATGTTTACTTTTTTCTTAATAAAAATATTTCACCGCTGCGAAGCGTGGGTATTTTGCTAGTTTGAACATAAACGATGGACAAAAAGAAGTCAGTTACTTTAAAAACACTAAAATCGTATTTTTACAGGAGACCCACTGATTAAGCAAGGATCAGTTTCGGCTGCACAGAGTTTGGACTAGCCAAATATTCCAATCCAACTTTACAAAGAAAACTAGAGGTGTGGGAATTCTTATACATAGAACAATCTCATTTGTAATATCAGATGCAGTGTCTGATCCTGAAGGGAAAAATGTGATTGTCATGGGTAATTTATTTAACTGTAAAGTGATTTTGATAAATATCTACGCACACAATTTGGATGATAGGGACGTCATTCAAAACCTATTTGCATTCATTCCTAATGTGAACACTCATAAAATTTTAATAGCTGGGAACTTTGTGTTTTAAATCCAAACCTACAGTAGATAGGTCTCCTGCCACAGGGGCAATGACATCTAACACAGTTTGTAACTGATCACAGATTATCAGACCCCTGAAGATTTCTAAAGCCAAACTCAAAAGCATATTCCTTCTACTCACCAGTGCATCACTGTTACTCAAAAAATGATTATTTCTTTATAGCTAACAATTTCTTCTCTACAATTAAATCTTTTAAGTATGATGCTATTGTTATCTCCAACCACGCACCTTTGATCATGGAGCTTAAATCACTATGCCCCACATACTCATCTCACAGCTGGCGTGTTAGCCCACTTTTATTAGCAGACGAGATGAAACTGTTTCTGGACAAAGGCAGAACAGTAACAACAGTTGCGTGGAGCTTCCACCTGCAGCTAAAGTCACTTCAGTACACATGTACTGTGTCAGCATGCCAGTGTTGATCAAATACAGGAAGCTCTGCAGTTTTCTTGTGACTTTATGCTGTAGGAAGATAAGTAAATAAAACAAGGTCAATAACATTTGATCTGACTTTTATAGAAGTAACATATAAATGTTTCTATGTAAAGATGATCACAAAACATAATTACAAACAGGACTTTGCACGATATGTTGGTGAGCACTGTAAGTCATGCTGTTTCGTTGAAGGACAGGTGTGAGGCAGACTGACTGGCAGGATGACACTGGACCTCTTGCTGCATCCAAACGGTGCCATCTTTCGCTTTTACGTCTGGTGCAGCAGCGTTGTTCTTATATGTGAGTGGATGTTTCTTATGGCTTCTGTTCTCTTTCTCCTATATAGATCCATCATCCTCATATAAGTTCACCTCTGTTATAGCACATCTTTATTTGAAAACAGCAGTGTCAGATCGGGGCGAGTGTGAATGCGACTAAGAGAATAAAACTAAACAAACAAAAAAAAAAAAAAAAAAAACACTAACCTTTTAAGTTACATTCAATCATAACCTAATTTATTTGGAATTCAAAACATCCACATATCCAAAGGGCGACCCAGCAAAGACCTAAGGACAGAAAGTGGCATGGCTCTACCTAAACTTCAATTTTATTACTAGGAGGCAAATATACAGTACAAGCTATAAAAACCTGGGGCCTCATGTATAACGCCGTGCGTAGAACTCACACTATAACATGGCGTAAGCACAAAAGCGGGATTGTGCGTACGCACAGAAAAATCCAGATGCAGGAATCTGTGCGCACGCATACTTTCATGTTCTTCCACTACATAAATCCCGATTTGCGTGAAAAGAAACGCACGTGCACGCGCCTTCTGTCCCGCCCCAACTCCTCCCAGAATTATGCCTCTTTGAATATGCAAATCAATATAAATAGCCTTCTGTGAAAAGACAATGGGAAAAGCACAGGGGAAAATATAAGAATTTCACCGAATACCAAGTGAAGGCAAAGGAAAAACGTACTATTTGTTGGTTTAAACAGTGGTATAATCAACAAAAGGAAGCTGATCGAGTGACAGTGTCGGAGAAACTCGAAGGCTCAACTTCACAAAGTCGCACAGTGCCCGAAATAAAAAAGATGTTGTCACATATCAAAGTCAGCGTGAAAAGGCAACTCGTAGCCCACCGTCTGAGTGTCATATGAAAGCTTATTAGGGTACAGACAAAAAAAAGGCACACAGTGGGGAAAAAAGCACGAAATGTCAACTTTAATCTCGAAATTTCCACTTTAATCACGTAGTTTATTTTGCCATTAAAGTAGAACATTATAAACTTCATCTTAAAATCGTTTAATTTACTAGTTTCTCAAATCCCATTGTAACTAAAGTGGCATGTTAAATGCTTTGTTCTGTATTTGATCTTCTATGTGCTCTATGTGTATGAATCACTACCTGCTTTTTAAACGGGCTTTCTCTTTCTCCGACAGGACACATAATCCATTACATTTGTGATATTACAGCTCTCTGAATGATTAAAATACTGAGATGTATACGTGATATCTTTTTCATGATGATAGGAATGAAAGCATGTTATTAAACATGGGAACACGGTGGCGCAGTGCTTGTTCATGTCTCACGCAAGAGGCTTGCTGCGCCATGTGCGACCTTCAATTAAATAATTTATCACAGCAGTACTGTCTCTTTCAAACGTACTAACCTCCAATTCCTGTCCTTACTTTTCTTTCTCCAAAAACTCAATCGCCACACAATCAGCTCTGTAATAGACGTGAAGCCATCTGTAAGCTTAGAACTTCGATTCTTCAAAACTTTTAAGGAACACTGAAATATCTTAGTAGTACGTGTTTAATTATTATATCCGTCTATCTTTCCAGTGTCGCGTCAGCACGAGCAAGAATACAGCGCAAGGCAGGAACAATTACTGAACTAGCTAGCGCTGCGGCATCGTGTCCTCACATGTTTAATTATAAACAATACAGATTATATAATGAAGTTAAAGTTTTATCTGTATAATATAATCAACATGTTTTGCTGCATTTCGTCTTAGAAATGAATACCGTCATCACATGTAAATACGCGCTTTATAAAGTGGCGCAGGTTGTGCAATATTATAACTGTAGTGCAAGTTTACAGTGGGGTAATTGTACTTATAAGTCCAAACATTTCTACAAGGAGCACTTGATGGACTGATTTAGTGTGTTTAGAGTTCTTGGGATGGAACTGTTTCTAAACCGCGAAGTCCGTACAGGGACTAAAGCGTTTGCTGTGGCTCAGGCAGCGTCTGCTTCATGCTGTGTACCGATAATTCTCTTTCCAATCAGCTGCTGCTGTGATTTCCCACTCAGATACAGTGATATAAATACTCCGAGTTGTGCAGTGAGAGTAATGTGGAAAAAGATGATCTGCTGTGGCAACCCTTAACGGGATCAGCTGAAAGAACATGCAGTGAGAATAACAACGCTAAAGCAGTTATGGTATTTGGAATACTATGGCTATTCCCTGGACCATTATATTGCTACAGGTTAATTACAATCAGATGCATTACACTAATAAACAATATGCAGTTAATTTCAGTGTATTTATAAAGCCGCGCCAGGAATGTGGATTTAAGAATGAAAGGGTGATCACACAGGAACAGTAGCACTGCTTTGACGCTGGGTGCCGCCAGTCTGCAAAACCGGGCGGATAAATTGCGTACGCCAAGGAATGAGTTACCGTGGAAATGTGCGTGGCTTTACGCCAAGTTTAGGTTTTATACATCGCGATTTGAGCGTGGAAAGGTTCGTACGCAACATTTCTGTGCGTACGCACCGTTTATACATGAGGCCCCTGGACACTGACACAAACACGAACATACACAGGCTTGGTCCGCAATAAAAATAAAAACCTGCAGTACTTCTGGCTCGTAAGCCAGTTGGCACATAGGCAAGTGCCTAGGCACGATAACATGCAGTCACGGTTAAAAACCGTATGCCTCCACACCTTATACAAGGCAAGGCTGACACTAACTGAAGAATAATGTTTACTCCAAGCTATTAGAAATGGCAAGAACATACCAAAACGATTCTATTCACGGGGGTTATAGGAACCTTCCATAGTTTATGCATTGTCATCTAAGAAATGGCAAGAACATACCAAAACGATTCTATTCACGGGGGTTATAGGAACCTTCCATAGTTTATGCATTGTCATCTAATAAACATTCATGAATCTTATAGAACAAGGAAAATGGCTCTTACATTGCCAATATACTAACAACCCAATTGTGCTTCATTCACTTAGAATATGGAACCAATGTAGGAAGTAGTTCAAGATAGAGAAGCTTTTATCTGTGGCACCTCTGCATGATAACCACCTTTTTCCACCCTCTCAGACATATGCAGTTTTTAATCTCTGGAAAAAACATTCAGGATTAAATCACTTACAGATCTGTACATAGACAGCGCCTTCCCATCCTATAAATAGTTACACTCCAAATTTAACTTTCCAGTTTTCTTCACCTCCCACCTACCTCTATTCTAGAAAAAATATTGATTAGTCTTGAGGACTCAGACAGCACTTCTGTAATATATACAAACATTTTAAAGTCCCTCCCTTTGAAAGATCCCAAGTACAGTGGGAAAAGGATCTCTCACTCAACATTTCAGAAAAGGAGTGGAAGGTAACAATGCATAGAATTCACTCTAGCTACATATGCACAAAGCATACAATTAATCAACTTAAAACTATCTATCAAGCACATCTGTCTCATTTAAAATTGTCCAAAATGTTTCCAGGGCAAGATCCAACCTGCGAATGTTGCAATCAAGTTCAAGCCTCATTGGGCAATATGTTTTGGGTGTGCACCAAATTAACATCATTTTAGACCAAAATCTTTAAATGCCTTTCAGACAGCTTTGGAGTCACAATCCCTCCTAAATCACTAACAGCTGTGTTTGGTGTACTTCTAGATGAGCTTCAAGTGGAGAAGGACAAACAAACTGTAATTGCCTTTACTTCACTATTGGCATGTAGACTTATCTTGCTCAACTGGAAGAATCCTAACTTACCTCTTTTAAGTCAGTGGGTAACTGGTGTCATATTATTTGAAATTGGAAAAAATCTAATTCTCACTTATAGGATTTGTGCAAAATTGTTTTTAAACCTGTCAGGATCTAATCAATGACATTTTAGAATAAGCATTTAAATTGAGGAAATGGATTCTATTACCAATTTTATTCTATTTATTTACTTATTTTTCCTGCTATTAAAGTTTTACTCTGTTGGCCTAGCTCTTTTCTCATGGGTGGGGGTTGATTTGATTCAAACCTAGTTTTGTAAAATTTTACTTGCTTGTATGGAATGCTATTTTTATTTTATTAAATTCAATAAAATATTAAAAAAAAAAAAAAAAAAAAAAAATTTGTGAAAGTATTCAGTTAAAGTACCACTTCTGGTTGCCGGAAGTGGCCCAACAGTTGTTAGGATTCCTTATTTTTGATATAAGACAGGTGTACAAAATCTCATTGACCTCCTGTAGATGAAAGCTTTTTCGAGTTTTCGTGTTTACACACAGACAGACATAATTTTGAAAATGGTATTTTCAAACTCAGTAAGGTCTAAAACATCAAGAGTCATCAAAATCTTGAGGTTGAATTTTTTCACAAATCCTATACTTTCTCTATACTATGTATTTGAGAAAGTAAATATCACCTAAGATACAGTTCGGTCCATAAATATTTGGACAGAGACAACTTTTTTCTAATTTTGGTTCTGTACATTACCAGAATTAATTTTTAATGAAACAACTCAGATGCAGTTGAAGTGTAGACTTTCAGCTTTAATTCAGTGGGGTGAACAAAACGATTGCATAAAAATGTGAGGCAACTAAAGCATTTTTTTTAACACAATCCCTTCATTTCAGGGGCTCAAAAGTAATTGAACAATTGACTCAAAGGCTATTTCATGGGCAGGTGTGGGCAAGTCCGTCGTTATGTCATTATCAATTAAGCAGATAAAAGGTCTGGAGTTGATTTGAGGTGTGGTGCTCGCATGTGGAAGATTTTGCTGTGAACAGACAACATGCGGTCAAAGGAGCTCTCCATGCAGGTGAAAGAAGCCATCCTTAAGCTGCGAAAACAGAAAAAACCCATCCAAAAAACCCGAGAAATTGCTACAATATTACGAACAGCAAAATCTACAGTTTGGTACATCCCGAGAAAGAAAGCAAGCACTGGTGAACTCAGCAATGCAAAAAGACCTGGACGTCCCTGGAAGACAACAGTGGTGGATGATCGCAGAATCATTTCCATGGTGAAGAGAAGCCCCTTCACAACAGCCAACCAAGTGAACAACACTCTCCAGGGGGTAGGCGTATCGATATCCAAGTCTACCATAAAGAGAAGACTGCATTGAAGTAAACACAGAGGGTGCACTGCAAGGTGCAAGCCACTCATAAGCCTCAAGAATAGAAAGGCTAGACTGGACTTTGCTAAAGAACATCTAAAAAAGCCAACACAGTTCTGGAAAAACATTCTTTGGACAGATGAAACCAAGATCAACCTCTACCAGTATGATGGCAAGAAAAAAGTATGGAGAAGGCGTGGAACAGCTCATCATCCAAAGCATACCATATCATCTGTAAAACACGGAGTCAGTGTGATGGCTTGGGCGTGCATGGCTGCCAGTGGCACATGGACACTAGTGTTTATTGATGATGTGACACAGGACAGCAGCAGCCGAATGAATTCTGAGGTGTTCAGAGACATACTGTCTGCTCAAATCCAGCTAAATGCAGTCAAATTGATTGGGCGGCGTTTCATGATACAGATGGACAATGACCCAAAACATACAGCCAAAGCAACCCAGGAGTTTATTAAAGCAAAGCAGTGGAAAATTCTTGAATGGCCAAGTCAGTCACCTGATCTTAACCCCATTGAGCATGCATTTCACTTGTTGAAGACTAAACTTCAAACAGAAAGGCCCACAAACAAACAGCAACTGAAAGCCGCTGCAGTAAAGGCCTGGAAGAGCATTAAAAAGGAGGAAACCCAGCATCTGGTGATGTCCATGAGTTCAAGACTTCAGGCTGTCATTGCCAGCAAAGGGTTTTCAACCAAGTATTAGAAATGAACATTTTATTTCCAGTTATTTAATTTGTCCAATTACTTTTGAGCCCCTGAAATGAAGGGATTGTGTTAAAAAAATGCTTTAGTTGCCTCACATTTTTATGCAATCGTTTTGTTCACCCCACTGAATTAAAGCTGAAAGTCTGCACTTCAACTGCATCTGAGTTGTTTCATTAAAAATTAATTCTGGTAATGTACAGAACCAAAATTAGAAATAAGTTGTCTCTGTCCAAATATTTATGGACCTAACTGTAGCTTCTAAAGGAGTCACTTCAGTATAAAAAAGGTGAGGAGGAAACTAAGCCTGAAATACATGCAAGTTATAACATTAAACCAAAGTTGTGAATATTCTAAATAAAATACTCCAAAGTCATATAATTTTTAAAACTTTTTTGAAACATTAAACAAGCGCATCAATGATGTAACAGTCTCAAATACCATCAGAACATGTGCAAATCAGAAATCATGGGAGACACTGGAGGTACATGCAGTTTTAAAAGTCTGTATCTCAAGGCAATAAGCAGCTAAGCGAGAATATGGTAAGAAAATCCACAGCCACTTTCAGGGCACCAGAGACAGCTGGCATATGTGGCAGGGAATCCAAGCCATCATAGTCTATAACATCACACCACTTGTCTACAGTGGTGACAATTACCTTCTTCTAAATAACATCTATGCATGGTTTGATGCCCTGAATAATATACTTGTGAGGAAGTCCATCCCTCCTCAGGAAGAACAGTTACTGTGCTTGTCCATTACTGATGTTAGAAGAACTTTATTGAATGTAAACCTAAGCAAAGCTGCTGGATCAGACAACATACTTGGCTAAGTGTTCAGGGAATGTGCTAACCAGATGAAAAATATATTTTCAGACATCATGCACATTTCCCTGGGGCAGTCAGTCATCTCCAAATGCTTCAAAACCACCACCATCATATCCATGCCGTAGAAGTCCTCAGTGTTGTGTCTTGATTATTGCCCTACAGCACGCACATCTGTCATTATGAAGTGCTTTGAGAGGCTAGTCTTGGGCTACTTTAAAGCCGGACTATCCACATCATAGGACCCTCTCCAGTTTGCCTGTTGCCCGAATTGTTCCACTGAACATGCCACATCATCTACACCCTGTTCTATCTGGACAAAAGATACATTTATGCTAGAATGCTCGTCATTGACTTAAGTTCATTTTTTATCACCATGATGTCTCACAAGCTCGTTCTGAAATTGAATCTGCTAAGCTACACTACCCAATGCAACTGGATTCTGGACTTAATGACAAAGAGACACCATACAGAAACACCATCATGCCAAGAACTGGTGCCCCACTGGGATGAATACAGATTCCACTTCTGTTCACTCTGCTGACTAACAACTGAATGGCTGTATACAGCTGTAGCACCATCATTAAGTTTGCAGAAGACACAACAGTGACGGGTCTCCTCAGCAATGCAGTACATTACATGCAGTACTGTTGGTGGAGTGATCTTTTGAAGAAAAGTTAATAAATATTTTGCATGTCTTTATCTGTAAGTCAGACAAAGTAAATGTAATATTAGTGTTTCAGGATTTCATTGATGAGAACAGAAATGCTTTGATGTCTAACTAAACAATGACAACATGAAGACCATAAACCGAAAGTAGCTGTCCAGCTTCAGCTAAGCAAACGGTATCCACTACTTGAGGGCAGGTGTGAAAAGGCAGTGTGTACACACACTAGACTGAAGTGTGGCTGTACCATAACACCCCACTGGCCTAAGAATTTGGACAGAGAATGTATAAATTTAGTCGCCTTACCCCTCCCCCTGACCATGAAGAGAAAATGATGAGGAGCACAACTTAGCAACCATATTGAGACAGGCATGCAGCCTGTCCTGAAAAACGCTGACTAGAAAACACAAACTGACCAGAGACATTCGAGTATCTACAAGTCTGTGTATAGCGGGGCCACATAGGGGGTTTTATTTGTGTGTATGTATGTCCTTTTGAGTGATTGTTAAATGCCAATAACAATGGTTGTGCCAATTCCTGCTTGTAAATTGGGGTTGGTACCTTTAAACAGATTTGCTCTGATGCAGAGAATCTTGTGGGATTTGTAGTTTGTATGCACTGTACTGATAAAACCAGAATAGAAGGATGTGGCAGGACTTTTTGATTGTACTATTTTCCATTTAACTTCATCATCAGCATCTCCTAAACCTTTCATTAACTGGGCATTCGTAGCAGAAAAGGATGGTGCTCGGCCACCATATTTAAGGATGGCGATGCGTTCTTTTTCCAAACAATTCCACTGATGCTCTCTGAGAAGAGGTGCGCCTCTGAAGACTATTCTTCTGAACTCTGGTGGTAGGACTGTATTTCACTATCCAAGTTCAGGGAAGCAGTTTATTAACACTAGAATCCCTGAAGCCTACGAAGAAAGTCGCAATCCCTGACCACCTTAAATTTTCCTTCACACCTCCTCATCAGCGTCTTTGTTTTGCAAATGTGTCAGTCAGCACAAGGTTACTATCCCATCGAAGCAGCTCAATTTTTTATTCAGTTTTATTCTCTCAGTCACTTTCACATTCCTTCCTTGATCTGACACTATTAGTTTTCAAATGAAGTTGTATAACAGAGGTAACCTCAGATGATGATGAGGGTTCTACATTGGAGAAAGAACAGAAGCTCACCCCGCAAGAAACGTCCAGTCACACATTTGTTTGCTTTTTCAATTGGAACTGCAGATTCTTCTCCAAAGATTGCTTTGGCTGAAAATTCAAAAATCTTTGTGGGGAGACATTCTGTACAGTAGTACAGAATACAGTAGTATTCTGAAATTCTCTACATGAATGGTATGACAATAATGCTATTTAACTTGCACTAGTCAGTGTGTGAAAAGTATTTTGGGTTACATTATAATGATTACCTTGTGTGGGCACTGCCAGAGCATACAAACATTTACTATGAGCTCCTCTCCCACAAGGCTGTGAAGAGGGTAGGCAAAGATGTCAGGGTTCTCATTTAGTGGAATCCTACTGTAAGTCATGCACGCAATATTAAGATAGTTTGCTGTAAATAAAGTAGTTTAAACATTCATTATGATTTTGGCAAGTATGATTATGAGTGGACTATGAATTCTTCATGTACACATATATACATATATATATATATATATATATATATACACATATCTACACATATATATATATATATATTATATATATATATATATATATATATATATATATATATATATACAGTGGTGTGAAAAACTATTTGCCCCCTTCCTGATTTCTTATTCTTTTGCATGTTTGTCACACAAAATGTTTCTGATCATCAAACACATTTAACCATTAGTCAAATATAACACAAGTAAACACAAAATGCAGTTTGTAAATGGTGGTTTTTATTATTTAGGGAGAAAAAAAAATCCAAACCTACATGGCCCTGTGTGAAAAAGTAATTGCCCCCTGAACCTAATAACTGGTTGAGCCACCCTTAGCAGCAATAACTGCAATCAAGTGTTTGCGATAACTTGCAATGAGTCTTTTACAGCGCTCTGGAGGAATTTTGGCCCACTCATCTTTGCAAAATTGTTGTAATTCAGCTTTATTTGAGGGTTTTCTAGCATGAACTGCCTTTTTAAGGTCATGCCATAGCATCTCAATTGGATTCAGGTCAGGACTTTGACTAGGCCACTCCAAAGTCTTCATTTTGTTTTTCTTCAGCCATTCAGAGGTGGATTTGCTGGTGTGTTTTGGGTCATTGTCCTGTTGCAGCACCCAAGATCGCTTCAGCTTGAGTTGATGAACAGATGGCCGGACATTCTCCTTCAGGATTTTTTGGTAGACAGTAGAATTCATGGTTCCATCTATCACAGCAAGCCTTCCAGGTCCTGAAGCAGCAAAACAACCCCAGACCATCACACTACCACCACCATATTTTACTGTTGGTATGATGTTCTTTTTCTGAAATGCTGTGTTCCTTTTACGCCAGATGTAACGGGACATTTGCCTTCCAAAAAGTTCAACTTTTGTCTCATCAGTCCACAAGGTATTTTCCCAAAAGTCTTGGCAATCATTGAGATGTTTCTTAGCAAAATTGAGACGAGCCCTAATGTTCTTTTTGCTTAACAGTGGTTTGCGTCTTGGAAATCTGCCATGCAGGCCGTTTTTGCCCAGTCTCTTTCTTATGGTGGAGTCGTGAACACTGACCTTAATTGAGGCAAGTGAGGCCTGCAGTTCTTTAAACGTTGTCCTGGGGTCTTTTGTGACCTCTCGGATGAGTCGTCTCTGCGCTCTTGGGGTAATTTTGGTCGGCCGGCCACTCCTGGGAAGGTTCACCACTGTTCCATGTTTTTGCCATTTGTGGATAATGGCTCTCACTGTGGTTCGCTGGAGTCCCAAAGCTTTAGAAATGGCTTTATAACCTTTACCAGACTGATAGATCTCAATTACTTCTGTTCTCATTTGTTCCTGAATTTCTTTGGATCTTGGCATGATGTCTAGCTTTTGAGGTGCTTTTGGTCTACTTCTCTGTGTCAGGCAGCTCCTATTTAAGTGATTTCTTGATTGAAACAGGTGTGGCAGTAATCAGGCCTGGGGGTGGCTACGGAAATTGAACTCAGGTGTGATACACCACAGTTAGATTATTTTTTAACAAGGGGGCAATTACTTTTTCACACAGGGCCATGTAGGTTTGGATTTTTTTTCTCCCTAAATAATAAAAACCATCATTTAAAAACTGCATTTTGTGTTTACTTGTGTTATATTTGACTAATGGTTAAATGTGTTTGATGATCAGAAACATTTTGTGTGACAAACATGCAAAAGAATAAGAAATCAGGAAGGGGGCAAATAGTTTTTCACACCACTGTATATTGTGATACGCAGCCCGGACACAGACAGATGGACACCATATTATAGTCCACCACACGTTTATTAAACATAATATTTACAATAAAGTGCACAAAACCCAGTGCACAAAGCACCAATCACCCCTTCAACTCCTGGCCACAACAATGCCTTTCACAGTCTCTGGTCCGCCTCCACTCCTCTCCAGCACGCTTCGTCTTCTTCCTCCCGACTCTTGCTCCTGACTGGAGGGAGGCGGCCCCTTTTATGTGCCCCGGATGGGCTCCAGGTGCATCCTCAGGACCTCCGTAGCCACACCCCTGTGTGGCGGAAGCTCCCAAGGTGAAGCCAGAAGTCCACCGGGTGCCCTCAAGTCTCTTCCCCCCAGCACTTCCCGGTGTGGCGGAAGTACTGAGGGCCAATGTTCCCAAGGCATCGGGGCGCCCCCTGGCGGTGACCACGGACCCCTACAGGGTTGAGCTTCTAAGCTCCGTACCCGTGGTCCCCAAAGCCACCAGGGAGGACGCCCCCTCGTGTCCTGGAGGAGGCACAAGCCCTCTTCCACTCCTCCTAGGCGTCCCGGCCGGGCATGGACACCCGCCGGGCACCACAATGCCCCATCGCCAGCGAAGACCCGTTGGTCTGAGCGACACACCCCGTTAGGGCGGCTCAACCCCGAAGAGGGTCCAACTCTCCATCCAGGGTCCAATCCAGCACCCTGGAACTCTCTTCTTCGGCACCCCCTCCGAGATCTCCTCGCCCCTCTGCTCAGTGCCGTTCGTGCCTTCGTAGCCTCCGCTGGTTGAGAGGCTGCCCCATCGCCAGCGAAGTGTCGTCCAGCCAGACGGTCCATCTGATGAGGGACAGCTTCCCACGAAGCAGGTCCTACTGTTTGTCCCGGGTCCCATCCTGCAACAGATAGAAACATAGGGGCAGAGACGCTGCCTGGACACCCTTCTCTGGTGTCCCTTTGCGCCACGCACTGGCAGCGCTCCCCCCTTTCACAAGGACCCCGGAACTTGCCTGATCGGAACCTTTTCCGCGGGTTGCGTGTCCCTCTGGCTGACGGGACCGCCTGCTTTTCTCTCCCTTCCACTGGCTTAGGGGAGTGGCCCTTAACTGGATGTGCGCACCCAGAAGCACATCCTTTCCTGTTGGAGGAATCGGCACTCAGCCCTCGATCCCTCCTTTCCCTCTTGGACGCCCTGACGGTTTGAGTCTGCGCATGACAAACGTGCAGCCCCATTCCCGTCTGCGTCCATGCAGAGCGACGGGAGACTGCCGCGGGCTCGGGGCGTCGGGCACTAGGACCCAGGGCACTTGTCAGCCCCTGTCCGCCCTATTCTCTCACTGTTACTCCCCTCACCACGCGCGCAGCCTGCCCCGCGGCATCCACTGTCGGAGACCTACCGACACAGTCCCGATCACTAATATCACGGTCCCCATCGGTAGAATCTCCCTTTTTATTTACGGGGGCGGTCCGGCTTACCGTTCCCGCAGCGTCCCTCCGGCTGAAGCCTCCAGCGCCGCGCCGATCCGTCCATTGTCGCAGCGACGTCAGGGTCGCGGCCGCCTTCATCTCCAGCTCCTGCAATCGCCCTCGGAGGACGCGTAACACCTGAAATAACGACGCTGCGGGCTGGAGGCATTCCTCCAACTCACACAGCGCCGCGAGCAAAGACAGATTACCAGTCGGCGGTTGCCTTACCTTTTTTTCAGGCAAATCCGCCGGCTGCTCTCTGGGGGTCCTTCCTCAGCCCGGGATTGACATTCCTTGTGCCCGCCTCCATCCAATCAGCGGCGGACACGTAAGACACACCGCCCAATCCTGAGCCAGTCTCTGGGAGCGGCTTCCGGTCCGCAGCCATTTTGGCTCTGTTTCCTCGTCTCCTGATGTGGCGACGTGCCTTCCTGGTTTCCAGCAGCGGCTGCTGCTTATCGAGCTGCAGCGGCTCCTCTCTCGTGGCACTGCTTACTGTCACCTCGGCGCCGTCGACAGCCTGAGGCACGGCTTCCCGTTGCCACTGACGCAGTCCCAGGTAGTCCCTGCCTGCAGCACAAAAGGTAAACTTGCCCCCACGGGGCCTATCGCCTTTGGGCAGGGTACTCACCTCCTGGGACTCGCCTTCCTGTCTCGCCGTCCTCACCGCGCTGCCGAACCGGACGTCTTCGGCGACCGTGTGCCTGCTGGAGCCCGCTGCATTCCGGCAACGTTCTTGTTTTTCTCCCCGCACCAGGAGAACATGGCCATTTAAGGGACCGGTGGCGGGCCGTGAGGTGAATCGCTCTCGCGGGGTTGTGCCTGCGTCGCTCCCGCGGCGCGTGTGGGGGTACCGCTGCTGCGCCGGGCTGCTCACAGAATGTTTGTTAACTACAGGTCCGCACCTTGAACCAGGTGCAGCCTCCTGCCGACTACGCCACTGTGATACGCAGCCCGGACACAGACAGACGGACGCCATATTATAGTCCACCACACGTTTATTAAACATAATATTTACAATAAAGTGCACAAAACCCAGTGCACAAAGCACCAATCACCCCTTCAAGTCCTGGCCACAACAATGCCTTTCACAGTCTCTGGTCCACCTCCACTCCTCTCCAGCACGCTTCGTCTTCTTCCTCCCGACTCTTGCTCCTGACTGGAGGGAGGCGGCCCCTTTTATGTGCCCCGGATGGGCTCCAGGTGCATCCTCAGGACCTCCGTAGCCACACCCCTGTGTGGCGGAAGCTCCCAAGGTGAAGCCGGAAGTCCACCGGGTGCCCTCAAGTCTCTTCCCCCCAGCACTTCCCGGTGTGGCGGAAGTACTGAGGGCCAATGTTCCCAAGGCATCGGGGCGCCCCCTGGCGGTGACCACGGGCCCCTACAGGGTTGAGCTTCTAAGCTCCGTACCCGTGGTCCCCAAAGCCACCAGGGAGGACGCCCCCTCGTGTCCTGGAGGAGGCACAAGCCCTCCTCCACTCCTCCTAGGCGTCCCGGCCGGGCATGGACACCCGCCGGGCACCACAATATATACATATCTACACATATATATATCTATAATAATAAAAGGCAAAGCCCTCACTGACTGATTTACTCACTCACTGACTGACTGACTCACTCATCACTAATTGTCCAACTTCCCGCGTAGGTGGAAGGCTGAAATTTGGCAGGCTCATTCCTTACAGCTTACTTACAAAAGTTAGGTAGGTTTCATTTCAAAATTATACGCGTAATGGTCATAACTGGAACCTCTTTTTTGTCCATATACTGTAATGGATGGCAGCAAGATGGCCGTAGGAGACTGAGTTGCGTGTCGCGTCATCACGCCTCCCACGTAATCACGTGAACTGACTGTGAACACAGTACGTAGAAAAGAAGGAGGAGCCCCAAAGAGCGCTGAAGAAAACATTCATTACACAATTGAAAAGGCAGCGAAACAATAAGAAGCGAGTGAATGATGCATGCAAGCATCTTCATAAGACACGAGGTATAAAAAAGCACGGTGTAAACCATAAGTCTAAATTAACTTTATAGAAACGCTCCCGCTGCCGTTTGCAATACCATATTCGCGAGATACAAGTTTAATGAGAAGACACGAGGTATAAAAAAGCACGGTGTAAACCGTAACCTTAAATTAACTTTATAGAAACGCTCCCGCTGCCGTTTGCAATGCCATATTCGCGAGATACAAGTTTAATGAGAAGACACGAGGTATAAACGAGAGTTTGCATCACTTTGTAACAGAGTTAAAATTGCTGTAGCGAGAAACTTTTAACTGCCGGGTCTTAGCTAACATTAAATAAACCCGTGGACATCGCAACATCACACAAGAGAGCGGCTCACGTGAAGTGACTGAACGCAGCAGGAGTGATCACTTCCATGAATCAAACCTGTTCAAAAAACACATCACACAATTGATAAGGTAGGAAAAGAATATGAAACAAAGCACGGTATAAACCGTAACTTTAAATTAAGTTTATAGAAACGCTGCTGTTTGCAATACCATATTCGCCCCTGCGAAGCGCGGTGATTTTGCTATATATATTAAACTATTTCAACCATTGTATGATCTGCTTCACGCAACTGAAAGAGGGCACCGTGGCAGAAGTTAGCCGACTTGCTCACAAACCACAAGCGTTACCTGGTAGGTAACCACCCATACAATCAGATTGTGAATCAGACTACGAATGCCTGCAATGTAATTACCCCGATCTACATGCTGTCAAATGAACGAACCACACACCGTGGCACAACGTTAGGGGCTTCGCCTCTACGTCCGAGGATCGATTCCCGTAAGGGAGTGCAGTGACTGTGTACTCCTGATGAGCCCACAATTACGGCGAAACACGTGTCGCATACTATGCATCTTCAAAGCACGGTGTAAACAGTAAGTTTAAATTGAGTTTATAGAAACGCTCCCGCTGCCGTTTGCAATACCATACTAGATGACTTTGTAACAGAGTTAAAATTGCTGGAGCGATAAATTTTTAACTGCCGGGTCATGTCGCGTGTTCTTGGGTAGGTACACCAAAAACTGTATACATTTATGCATGTAATGGGCAAACAAAAAATGTACTATACCCGAAAGCACTACAGTAGTACTCAATGTATCTTTACTTCTTAAATGTTAATGTTTTACTGTTTAATAATTTATACGCTTCTTATATGTTATTCAGATTCTTTTATCAAAATACCAGTAACAGCGCACTGCACGATAACGTGGAGTGAATACACTTGACATGACCATTCATAGTATTTATCCTCTTTCTCTGTACGTTTACCATTCGTTTGCTCAGAGGTTGATGCGCTTGCTGCTTAATGAGCACCTCTTCACCCTAGCGTCCCGCTGCTTCTCTTCTTTCGTCGGCATCTTTTCCCGTTAAAACTGATTTTTTTTAAAACTTTGTATGTTTTCTTTAATTTTTCAGTTAAGCTGGCACTTAAGTCTTCAATCTGCCTCAAGAATGATTAGCGAAGGTGGTAGACAATGAAAACGTCAGCCGTACGCATCCGCCATGCACGCACTGGTGCGCGCAGCTGTGAGTTCATTCTACAATAAAATAAAATAAAGATAAAAAGAGTAATAACTTGCAGCACCGCTATTCAATTACACTTGCCTAACGCCTCTCCTAACGGGAAATACTGTGGGATCTGGGCATCCGTCAAAGCAGCAATCACAAGCCCGATTAGAAAGCGGGAAGCTGTGATTTGTCCTCTCCCTCCCATGTAACAATCACAGCCCGTGTTGC
>NC_041404.2:97249918-97272418 GCF_900747795.2 Erpetoichthys calabaricus
CCATGTTCCATGCCTCTATTGTTGAAGCGGCTGACCGGAGCTGTGGCTGTAAGGTGGTTGGTGTTGGTGCCTGTCGTGGCGGCAATCCCTGAACTCGTTGGTGGACACCGGCAGTGAGGGATGCCGTCAAGCTGAAGGAGTCCTACAGAACCCTTTTGTCCTGTGGGACTCTGGAAGCAGCTGATAGGTACCGGCAGGCCAAGCGGAATGCAGCTTCGGTGGTTGCTGAGGCAAAAACTCGGGCATGGGAGGAGTTTGGGGAGGCCATGGAGAACAGACTTTTGGACGGCTTCAAGGAGATTCTAGTCCACCATCCGGCGTCTCAGGAGGGGGAAGCAGTGCAGTGTCAACACTGTATATGGTGGGGATGGTGCGCTGCTGACCTCGACTCGGGACGTTGTGGGTCGGTGGGGGGAGTACTTCGAAGACCTCTTCAATCCCACTAACATGCCTTCCAATGAGGAAGCAGAGCCTGGTGACTCGGAGGTGGGCTCCCCCATCTCTGGGACTGAGGTCACCGAGGTGGTCAAAAAACTCCTTGGTGGCAGGGCCCCGGGGGTGGATGAGATACGCCCGGAGATCCTCAAGGCTCTGGATGTTGTAGGACTGTCTTGGTTGACATGCCTCTGCAACATCGCATGGACACCGGACTGCCACGTGCTAAGGTCTGTTCAGTCCCTGTACGATCGGTGTCAGAGCTTGGTCCGAATTGCCGGCAGTAAGTCAAACCCGTTTCCAGTGAGAGTTGGACTCCGCCAGGGCTGCCCTTTGTCACCAATTCTGTTCATAACTTTTATGGACAGAATTTCTAGGCCCAGCCAGGGCATTGAGGGGGTCTGGTTTGGTGGACTCAGGATTGGGTCACTGCTTTGTGCAGATGATGTTGTCCTGTTTGCTTCATCAGGCCATGATCTTCAGCTCTCTCTGGATCGGTTCACAGCTGAGTGTGAAGCAGCTGGGATGGGAATAAGCACCTCCAAATCCAAGACCATGGTCCTCAGCCGGAAAAGGGTGGGGTGCCCTTTCAGGGTTGGGAGCGAGATCCTGCCCCAAGTGGAGGAGTTCTAGTATCTCGGAATCTTGTTCATGAGTGAGGGAAGAATGGAGCGAGAGATCGACAGGCAGATCGGTGCAGTATCCGCAGTGATGCGGGCACTGCATCGGTCTGTCGTGGTGAAAAAGGAGCCGAGCCCAAAAGCAAAGCTCTCAGTTTACCAGTCAATCTATGTTCCTACCCTCACCTATGGTCATGAGCTATGGGTAGTGACCGAAAGAACGAGATCGCGAATACAAGCGGCTGAAATGAGTTTCCTCCGCAGGGTGTCTGGGGTTTCCCTTAAAAACAGGGTGAGAAGCTCAGTCATCTGGGAGGGGCTCAGAGTAGAGCTGCTGCTCCTTCGCATCTAGAGGAGTCAGATGAAGTGGCTCGGGCATCTGATCAGGATGCCTCCTGGACCCCTCCCTGGTGAGGTGTTCCGGGGACGTCTAACCGGGAGGAGGCCCCGGGGAAGACCCAGGACACGCTGGAGGGACTATGTCTCTCGGCTGGCCTGGGAACGCCTTGGGATTCCCCCGGAAGAGCTAGAAGAAGTGGCCGGGGAGAGGGAAGTCTGGGTATCTCTGCTCAAGCTGCTGCCCCCGTGACCCGATCTCAGATAAGTGGAAGTGGATGGATGGATATTATTCACCAGTCATTTTACCATCACCTGTGCTGGTAGCTTAATACTTGTGAAACACAGTGTCTGTCACTTGGTCCCTCATGTAAGGTTTACTGGAGGCCATTTCCTTCCTTGGTCATTCTCCAGTGCCTTTGCTATCAGTTTACACCTTCCACACAGCTCTCATTATCTTTTCTTTGCCAAGTTCACTGCCTAATCATTGACAACACCAACTTCACCTCACATCGGAGTCAGACCCCCACTGCCAGTCCCAAAATAATAAGGATTGTTTTCAGTTCACCCAATCATGATCCAATTAACTGTCCTGACTTGTTTTTTTTCTATAGTACATTGGCTTGAGAATAAATGTGCCAAAAAAGTCTTCAAGATAGCCACCTCCAAATGGAAATGGTTTCGACCCCTAAGTGAGGCAATCTCTTGTCTGGCCTGTATGCTCCACCACAAAGCTCGTGTTCAATATCATATCTTTTTTACTGCCTTTTCACGGTCCTTTAAGTGTAGATTAGTGTCTATTACCATGGCAACCTCCCAAAAATCACTGCAGCTAACTGTACCTCAAAAAAGGTCCTCCCTATTACCATCTGCCCAAAGTGCCAGTTTTATTCGTTCCACTTTTACATATGTGCTTGGGCAGAGAAAAGGTTTAAATTAAGGATGACACAGAAAGACAAAAGACAAACCAGAAAATATTAACATAGGCATGTATTACTGCTTACTTTAGGGCAAGGCTGTCAAACTCAAGGCCCTTGTTCTTTTATAATGTGGCCCGCATCATCAAATTAAAAATATTTCATGCAGAACCATGATAATTTTTACTTTTCACAAAAACCCTCCCATTAACATGCATTTCATATACAAATTGTGTCTATATATAATAGACATTTACACTTGGCATTAAATTATATCTCAAGTGTGCACGCGAGTTTATCAGTGCAGCACCACGTACTGCAGCTACTAAGTTGATTGCAGCTTATGGACAAAAAGTGCGATTGTATTTTTATGTGTATTAAATGTAATTGCTATCCGTTTTTAACCAATTTCAAATGTGGTCTGTGTTATCCATCACATGCTTCTTCACACCCATTTTTCTTAATTTTGTCATGTGCTTTCAGATCTTAATGCACATTAGCAGGTACAAATGTCCAGACTGCAGCTCTCAATCGACTTTATGCGTTAATCAGGCCACCTATAATGGCCCTTTATAGGTGGTCTTTAAAACCCCAGGATGCAATATACACTACTTGGATTCACAGAAACACACTCTTTATGTTGAATGTTCTTGTTTTCCTCAGGTGCAGGTGACAGTTTCACTTTTGTTTCCCTTTTAGTTGAATGCACTGCTAAATACTTACTTAATTGAAATGCAAATCTCTTAAATGGGCATACATTAAAACTTGTTTTCAATTTTTCATCACCATCAACGACTTGATAATTATACTCTACATACATAATTATACTTTAAACACCTTTGAAAAACACAAATGTTTATCAACTGACATGCCATGGAAATAACAGTGTAGTTCCCCCTGGGTACAGACCTAAGAGAGAGACATGCTCCTCACGTGGTCAAGACCTGTTTGAGGAGAATGGAACTACCTGGAGAAGCAGACATAAAAGCAGGCCCATGACTACCGTTTTGTGGATACAGGCCTCAGAGAGCACTTTAGCTACCAGGAGGCATGTTAGGGGTCCATTTGCCTGGATGCATGTTTGCCATCAACTCTTTTACAGCCAAGGACCAATGGGCATACATGTTGCCTTTGACCCTGCGTCAGAGGAGTGAGGCAGAGAGAGGACGGTCTGTATGAGTGGGCAAAGGGATGAAGCAACTGGAAAATGTGTCCAAAGTAATCACTAAGTGCTATGTCTGTGAATGGCAACCTCTGAGATGCTTCTTCTGCTGACCCCTGTCCTGCCTCTTCAAACAGTTTAGGACATCTAAGAGATTTAATGATTTTATGGTTGGTAGAACTGTGGTGTGTCTTGGGATTTTTGGAGTTAACTAAGTGTGTATCCACAGAAAAAAGGTTGGTTAATACTGTTCTACCTACACCCTTGATCCTAGCATGTTAAAAATATCTCCATAGCTGGTATCTTGCTTAAAAACGGACACTGTGCATTACTTGGATGCTTATGTTACATTCTTTGCATAAATTAACGAAGATACTGCAAACTGGAATAATAAGTACAGGTAATCATTACATTTCTGTTTTGTATAATTTTGTCACTATAATTAGGGCAGTCAGCACTGTAAGCTACCTGGCAGACTGGGGAGTAAAATAAAGAGGGACTTGAGCAGAGGTCTTGAATCAAAATTTAAAAGATGTCCGACCAACAAAAGTTTCTCCTATCAAAGGTCCTAACCTCACATTTGTGCTATGATTCAGATCCCTATATATGCAGTCATTGAATGTCTATAAAAAATAAGGTACAATTACCACAGCATTTTAACAATATTTATTTTCAAATTTCAGTAAGGAATTTAAACATGTAGGCCCTTTGAATTGAACTGGCCTTGTATTTGTATGGAATACAAATAACTATATCTTTAATATATAAAACGTAATCACTGGCAGACACTGTCAGTTGAGGATGTAACCCAGAAACATTGATGTGTACTGCAAAAATAGTATTGGGTATGTGATGTCAAGCAACTAACAAATAAACAGTAATGAGTGTAGTAAACTCTGTCACCATTATTTAATATCACCAGTAAATCAAAAGGCATTACAGAATTTTGGAAATGTTGAATTTCTTGCTTTGTCACTTTTCAAGACTGAGTAATTTTATGAATTACAGTACCATGTTATCAAGCAGGCCAGGGTATGTCTGCTTAGTAAACGACCTTTGGCCCAACCACATAGCAAGCTGTCCATCACCTGGTCTAGTAAAACCATTCACATGAACTCCGTAACGCTTCACTCCAAACAAACCTTAAGAAAAAGAAAAATAATAATTAAGGGAACACTTAAAATACACAACTATCTTTAAATCTTTATTATATCTATAAATGAAAACAACAATTTTTGATTTAATGCTAAATTTGTCATTTCATCTAGGTACAGTATATGTTGATCTTTCAAAATTTTAAAAGTTCTGCCCTTCAATCTTTATACTGAAAACTTAAACACATCCATTTGTCATCCGCTTGAGAGAATTGCAAAATTTAGATACCAAAAAAATAAATAAATAAATGTTGCACAACAAAAATAAATAACAAATTATGTTCTGTACAAGTATACACCTTAGAACCAGTGGTTCAAATCAGAGTGTTCATGAGAGGAAACCAGAGTGCCCATACCACAAAATTTGGAAGAAATGAAAACTCTACACAGGCATTATTTTTACTTTTCTGTTTCCATTCTTTCATTTTCACAGGACTTTTTAATACCCTAAACCAGTATACAGTATATCCTAAAATGTTCTGTTTCCACTTTCATTTTTCAGATACGTGTACCTAGATGGATTGCAAAAAATCTAGCATATATGGTGACCCCCTGCACCTTGCATATCAATAAGGTTAAAAATTGAAAAAAGAAGGGATGAAATTAGGAAGAAATAAAACAACCAGGGAGCGGCACTGTAGCGCAGTGGTAGTGCTGCTGCCTCGCAGTTAGGAGACCCGGGTTCACTTCCCGGGTCCTCCCTGTGTGGAGTTTGCATGTTCTCCCTGTGTCTGCGTGGGTTTCCTCCGGGAGCTCCGGTTTCCTCCCACAGTCCAAAGACATGCAGGTTAGGTGCTTTGGCGATTCTAAATTGGCCCTAGTGTGTGCTTGGTGTGTGGGTGTGTTTGTGTGTGTCCTGGGGTGGGTTGGCACCCTGCCCAGGATTGGCTCCAGCAGACCCCCCGTGACCCTGTGTTTGGATTCAGCGGGTTGGACAATGGATGGACGGATAAAACAACCAACCAACCAACCAACAACCATTCTGCTTCCTTAGGCTTGCCTATATGAAGGAGGAAATGAGACATATCAAGGATATTTCAGTAAGAACATAAAGCTGCAAGAAGGGATATAGGTAAATACAGCAGGATATGACATAAACCCTTCTTACACCCTAATGAAGAAAACAGCGGCAACACCAGTTTTTAACAATATCAAATACAAGTTTAGACAAGGATAATATAGTAAGGATAGCTTATACATAAGATATCGACTAAGAAATACAGTAGTGTAGCTCAGCAATAGGAGTTTTAAGACAGTATGCAAAATTTTCTTTAAAGCATAAGACCCTGTCTAAATTAACTATTCTTCAATAGACATGTTAAAAATCATACTCTAAAGGTTACCTTATGCATGAGGATTTATTGTCTATAGAAAATTTACTAGACTTTTTTCGGGTCTGTGGGGTATGAGCTATAAAGAAAAAGTTGATGGATCAAAGTATTTGCTATTTATCCCACCTGTTACTATCATGTAGTTGTTACATAGAAACCCAGTGGTGGGGCATCTTATAAATTCAATATTGAAGCATGATTTAAATCACTTGATAACCAAAAGATAAAGTGCATAATTAGACCATGAGGTAAAATCAGATCTTCCACTATGAGTATGTCCATCCATCCATTTTCCAACCCGCTGAATGCGAACACAGGGTCACGGGATGAGTATGTTAATTAGTAAAATTATAACAACAACAACAACAGTATACAAACAGCACTGTAGTTTAAAATATTACTTACTAAATACTCACTCTATTGCAAATAATATATTTTCCAAAGCAGCTTTCAGTACAAATTCTAATTTCTGTTTTACCATAAATTTCATACTATTCCCTTAGTCAAGGCATCACCAAACTGTAATACATCCCTTCATAAATCAAGATACAGTACATTGGTCGAGGAGGTGGCCTTGGAATAATTCCATGTGAAGAACTGCTAACCGCCTCAAAAAATGTAGGCAGATTTACATACTCTGAGACATTCATATTAGACATGAAAACAGATTCCAGTGCAAATGTAGTACTAGTCTACAGACCCACATGGCCGTATTCGATTTTCATGACTGAATTTGGTAGCATTTAATCCAATTTAGCCATAAATTATAATCAAGTAGTGTTGATAGGGGATTTTAATAAACAAATCGATGAGGAAACAAACTTTGTTAAATTTAGTGGGTTTTTGCCAAATTATCAAAGGACCATTCAATTATAATCACACATTACTTTTGAGTTTAGACTCAAAATTTAAGTATTACACCTTTACATTAAGTTAGTTTTGATCATTACTTAATTACATTTAACTGAGTTCTGCCCTTATCAGTATGCCTGCAAATTAAAACAAGGACATGCAACATTTAGATTATAGCTCTATATCAACATTTTTACCATATTCCGAGAAACTCAAGCATAATTGTTGAAAAAAATTTGGATCAACTAATATATTATACTGAGACTATGAAAGAGGATTTGGATACAGTAGCTCCCAGCAAAACAAGTGATTAAAGCACATAAAAACTGACCCTGGTTTAATGAAAACATTCAAGCTCTTAAATTAAAATGTTGAAAAATGGAGTCTAGATAGAGAGAAAAAAAGCTGCAGTTCTTCCAAACTGCATGTACAGAGAGGGTTAAAAATGATTAAAAAAAGCCCACCTGGGACTTCTATTCTATATTAATACGCAACATTAGCAATAATCCTCCTTAACTGTTCAGAACAGTGGCTAATCACAACAAAGGTAATTCTAAACTATAATGCTTAATTCCTACAGACATCAGAAGTAAAGACTTCATGAACTTCGCTAATGAGAAAATTGACAATATATGATCCAAGATTTCAGTGTCAGCTTGCAAAATTAATAATAGATTAGCAAACCCTGTCTCGTGTGTGTACCAGTTTAGTAATTTTAATTTAGTAACAGAACATGAACTCATAACTTTTAAAGTGAAACCAACTACTAGTTCCTTAGACCCAGTAACAACCAAACTAGTAAAAAGCTCAACAGATGTTCTGGCAGCACCCACTCTTGGCCTTATCAGTTGTTTTGTTACTAAATGGCATAGTTCCTGATGAACTAAAAGTGTCAGTTATCAGGCTGTTGCTTAAAAAGTCAGAGGTAGGCCCACATATGTTTAATAATTAGACCCATTTCAAATGTACCTTTTTCTCTAAAATACTTGTAAAAGCAATCGCCATGCAGCTTCAATCTCACCTTACACATCACAATTTATTTGACAAATTTCAGTTTGGCTTCCATACTGGTCATAGTATGGAAACAACATTAACACATGTTGTAAAAAGAAAAACATTCTGATATCGACTGATAAAGGAAATTCCATAGCACTTATGTTGTTATATTTAAGTGTAGCATTTGACACCATTGACCAATATATTATATTACATATACTGGAAAATTACATTGGGCTTCAGGCATGGTACACTTCTTGTTTATCAAACTGTTACCAGTACATACAGAAATCTGCTGACAGTATTCCATTATTATACTCGGAAGTTAAATATGGCGTTCCACAAGGTTCACTCCTGGGACCTTTACTGCTTTCATATTACATGATTCCATTGGGCACTATCATTAGAAAACATAACATGAATATTCACTTATTTTTGAAATGACACCCAACTATACCTTTCTTTTAGACCAAATGCATTTTCTCTAATGTGATCCTTAATTAATTGTGTCAGTGAATTAAAAGAGTGGATGAATGAGAACTATTTGACTCTGAATACAGAAAAAAAAAAACAGAAATGTTAGTTATTGGAAAAAATTATACTGACCGCAACAACATTCTATCACTTTTTAACTCAACTGGAATCACCATTAGTTTTACTGAATCAGCACATAATTTAAGTGATATTTTTGACACTAGCGTGTCATTTAAAACACACATTACAAAACTATCCTAAACATATGTTTTCCCTTTGTATTATTGTGGAATTTTGCTTTAATATCACTGCTTTTTACTGCCCAACATGTACAGTCTTATCTGTGAGTGGACAGCTGCTTTAACCAAAGAGATTTACTATCTTAGCTTAAGCAGACCAAACGGTTAAGCTACATCTGTGCCATTCACCAGAGCATCTACCCGCTCACCATGCTGCTACTATTGGAAAACATTTTTTCCTCAAATGCTAACACCTAAGGGAATATAGTAATCAACCACACCAGAGAGTTTAAATAAATGTCAAAAGATGCAGATTTTCTAATTGCTCGTTGTTTACTTAGGTGTCCTTATTACGGTCAGGATAATCAGTTATTGTTAACACAATTCATATTTTGGAGTTCTTGCCCTCACCCAGTCCATTTTCTCATTTTAAATATTGATTAACAGTTCAGTTTTATGAGTTCTGAATATTCAAATCTTCAAATGGTGTATTTTTATATCAATACGCACTCTTAAATATGTTGGAAGATAAAGAAATTGATTCATGCATTTATTTCTAGTAGGACTGATTACTGCAATGCAATGTTCACTTGCTGTTCAAATCATTTCTTATGCAGCTTTCAGTTAATTCTAAATGCTGCTGCAAGAATTATTACATAAACCAGAAAATACAAACTCATAACTGCAGTTGTCAAGTCCTGACACTGGCTCACAGTTATGCTTAGGACCAATTTCAAAATCCTCCTTTTAACTTAAAGCCTTAAATGGCCAAGGCCTTTCTTACTTACCTTAAGATGCCAGCCTACTTAAGAGTCCAATGATTAACAAAATAACAGTGGGAGGTCAAGCTTTTAGTTACAGGATCCCATTGGTGTGGACGGATCTGCCTTCCAGTATAAGAGATGCCTCTTCAGTCTCAGTTTTTGAACCCAGACTAAAGACTTACTATTTACTCGTACATACTGCACTTCTGTTTGTTAGTCATCTGTATAGAATTTTAAGAATCACAATATTTTTAAACTGTTACGAATTCTCATTTATTCAGTCTCTCTTCTCAGTATCTGGATGTGGCACTTGCTGCCATGCTCTATTGCTTGACTGCTCTCCCATGTTTGGGAAAGTCATCTCAGATAAAAGAACGTTGGAATCGGATGGAAAGATTCTCTGATCAGATTGGATAGCCAGCACAGACTACACTATAGAAAACCCAGGAGGGGGTAGGCAGCCAGCTGGATGAGGTCTCCAGGACTATGACTTTGTTTTTGACTCTCTCTTTTATAATTTTATTTTCTCCACTGTTGACTAGCCACTAGTTCATCAATTAATTAATGGGCAGATATTGTTGATTTCCATTTATGTTTAATTAGTCTCAACCTTGTTTCTCTGTGTTTTAACAAATCTGCCTTTATAGGTGCATCTCAATAAATTAGAATATCATCGAAAAGTTTATTTCAGTAATTCAATTCTGAAAGTGAAACTCATATAGATTCATTACACCTAGAGTGATATATTTCAAGCGTTTATTTCGTTTCATTTTGCTGATTATGGGTTATTGGTAATGAAAACTCAAAATTCAATACCTCAGAAAATTAGAAGACCAATAAAAACACAACACAAAACCGAAAAACACAAGACCAATAAAAAAAAAAAAAAAAAAAAAAAAAAAAAAAAATTTTATACAGAAAAATTGGCCTACTGAAAAGTATATCCATGTACGCACTCAATACGTGGTCGAGGCTTCTTTTGCATGAATTACTGCATCAATGTGGTGTGGTATGGAGGCGATAAGCCAGTGGCACTGCTGAGGTGTTATGGAAGCCCAGGATGCTTTGATACCAGTTTCAGCTCGTCTGCATTGTTGGGTCTGGTGACTCATCTTCCTCTTGACAATCTCATGAGAATCTAGGGGGTTTAGGTCAGGCGAGTTTGCTGGTCATTCAAACACAGTGACACCATGGTCATTAAATGAGGTATTGGTACTTTTGTCAGTGTGGGCAGGTGCCAAAATGAAATCAGTACCTCCATAAAGCTTGTCAGCACAGGGAAGCATGAAGTGCTCTAAAATTTCCTGGTAGACGGCTGAGCTGACTTTGGACTTGATAAAACACAGTGGACCAACAACAGCACATGACATGACTCCCCAAATCTTCCCTGACTGGGGAAACTTCACACTGGACCTCAAGCAACTTGGATTCTGTGCCTCTCCACTCTTCCTCCAGACTATGGGACCCGGAAGACAAAACTTACTTTCATCTGAAAAGAGGACTTTGGTCCACTGAGCAACACTCCAGTCAGTTTTCTCCTAAGCCCAGGTAAGACGCTTCCGATGTTGTCCCTGGTTCAGGAGTGGCTTTACACAAAGAATGCGACAGTTGTATCCCATGTCCCGGATACGTCTGTGTGTGATGGCTCTTGAAGCACTGACTCCAGCCACAGTCCACCCCTTGTAAATCTCCACCAAATTCTTGAATGGGCCGTGCTTCACAATCCTCTCAAGGCTACGGCTATCCCTGTTGCTTGTGCACCTTTTTCTTCCACATTATTTTAGCAATGATCTTTTGTGGCTTACCCTCCTTGTGGAAGGTATCAATGACTGTCTTCTGGACAAATGTCAAGTCAGTAGTCTTCCCAATGACTGTGTGGCCTACTGAACCAGACTGAGAGACCATTTAAAGGCTCAGGACACCTTTGCAGGCATTTTGGGTTAATTAGCTGAGTGGAGTGTGACACTATGAGTCTACAATATTGAACTTTTTCACAATATTTTCATTTTCTTGTGATGTGTAAATCAGCAAAATTAAAAGAAATAAACGCTGAAATATATCACTCTACGTGTAATGAATCTATATAGTATGAGTTTCACTTTTTGAATTGAATTACTGAAATAAATTAAATTTGATGATATTCTAATTTATTAAGAATCACCTGTATATGCAGACCAGTTCTATGTTTAGCAATTAATATTATACATACTTGTATTTTAACTGAGAACTGTCCACAGTTCACTGCACCTGGACTCAGTTAAGAGCACTATAGAAAAAAATAAATTGTATGGTATTGGTATGGTCAAGAGAGTGTTTAGAATTATGAAAACAATTCATAGGATAAAACTATTACTTTAAAATTAAAGGCCAAATAGGATGCTGGAAAAGGGTATAATTCACACAAACAGAGTTATCACACCTTTACTACACAAACAAGCAAGATTGTTAAAACCTATCTTTTGCACTTACTTGTAGCTGCTCTCTCCATACACATCAAGGGCTGATCATAAAAATTAGGCTTCACATCATATTTCTGTTTAAAAAAAAAAAAAAAAAAATTGTTTTCAAAGCACAACTTTCTATTCTGCAGGATGTTTTGGCTACAGTTTCTACATATATTATACATACACACACACACATATATACAGTGCATCCAGAAAGTATTCACAGCACATCACTTTTTCCACATTTTGTTATGTTACAGCCTTATTCCAAAATGGATTAAATTCATTTTTTTCCTCAGAATTCTACACACAACACCCCATAATGACAACGTGAAAAAAGTTTACTTGAAGTTTTTGCAAATTTGTTAAAAATAAAAAAATTGAGAAAGCACATGTACATAAGTATTCATAGCCTTTGCCATGAAGCTCAAAATTGAGCTCAGGTACATCCTGTTTCCCCTGATCATCCTTGAGATGTTTCTGCAGCTTAATTGGAGTCCACCTGTGGTAAATTCAGTTGATTGGACATGATTTGGAAAGGCACACACCTGTCTATGTAAGGTCCCACAGTTGACAGTTCATGTCAGAGCACAAACCAAGCATGAAGTCAAAGGAATTGTCTGTAGACTTCCGAGACAGGATTGTCTCGAGGCACAAATCTGGGGAAGGTTACAGTAAAATTACTGCTGCTTTGAAGGTCCCAATGAGCACACTGGCCTCCATCATCCATAAGTGGACGAAGTTCGAAACCACCAGGACTCTTCCTAGAGCTGGCCGGCCATCTAAACTGAGCGATCGGGGGAGAAGGGCCTTAGTTAGGGAGTTGACCAAGAACCCGATGGTCACTCTGTCAGAGCTCCAGAGGTCCTCTGTGGAGAGAGGAAAACCTTCCAGAAGGACAACCATCTATGCAGCAATCCACCAATCAGGCCTGTATGGTAGAGTGGCCAGACGGAAGCCACTCCTTAGTAAAAGGCACATAGCAGCCCGCCTGGAGTTTGCCAAAAGGCACCTGAAGGACTCTCAGACCATGAGAAAGAAAATTCTCTGGTCTGATGAGACAAAGATTGAACTCTTTGGTGTGAATGCCAGGCGTCACATTTGGAGGAAATCAGGCACCGCTCATCACCAGGCCAATACCATTCCTACAGTGAAGCATGGTGGTGGCAGCATTATGCTGTGGGGATGTTTTTCAGTGGCAGGGACTGGAAGACTAGTCAGGATAAAGGGAAAGATGACTGCAGCAATGTACAGAGACATCCTGGATGAAAACCTGCTCCAGAGCGCTCTTGACCTCAGACTGGGGCGACGGTTCATCTTTCAGCAGGACAACGACCCTAAGCACACAGCCAAGATATCAAAGGAGTGGCTTCAGAACAAATCTGTGAATGTCCTTGAGTGGCCCAGCCAGAGCCCAGACTTGAATCCGATTGAACATCTCTGGGGAGATCTTAAAATGGCTGTGCACCGACGCTTCCCATCCAACCTGATGGAGCTTGAGAAGTGCTGCAAAGAGGAATGGGCGAAACTGGCCAAGGATAGGTGTGCCAAGCTTGTGGCATCATATTCAAAAAGACTTGAGGTTGTAATTGCTGCCAAAGGTGCATCGACAAAGTATTGAGCAAAGGCTGTGAATACTTATGTACACGGGATTTCTCAGTTTTTTTATTTTTAATAAATCTGCAAAAACCTCAAGTAAACTTTTTTCACGTTGTCATTATGGGGTGTTGTGTGTAGAATTCTGAGGAAAAAAATGAATTTAATCCATTTTGGAATAAGGCTGTAACATAACAAAATGTGGAAAAAGTGATGCGCTGTGAATACTTTCCAGATGCACTGTATGTGATATTTGGGTCACCAACTTGCAAAAGAGAGAAGGAGGTAAGTCCAGGTTTCCAAGAAAATCAGCTTTATTATAGTGAAAACAGGATCACACTCAGCATTTATTTAAACGGATTTGTCACTTCAGCACACACACACACACACACACACACACACACACACACACACACACAAAGCAAGCAGTGACTATTCACCACAACGCAACACAGACTAAAATCAAACGTTTCTTCTTTTTGGGTGCACACACCTTCAGCACGGTGCTGTCAGATCTAAATACTAGCGTGGCAAATTACTCACGTACTGAAGTGACTTTAGCTGCAACAGGAAGACCCATTTTACTTATGGTGCCAAGTAGAGTTGCATTGAAGTGCAGCAGGCTATTAGCCAGTGAAAGCGCTGTGAAGAAGCCATCTGTTGCTACTGTCCTGCCTTTGTCCAGTCTGAAAGCGGTCACGGTACATCGTATCTTAGATTACTGGTACAACAAATAGTTCTGAGCAGGCATCAGCAACAGTGCTGCTCTTGTGAAAAAAAATGAAGATAAATGCTATGAACTCAGAGAGGGAGAGGGAAGTCCGTTGTACCACGTGAACATCACTGACAGAATAAAACTGAATAATAAAAAAAACAGGCGCTAACATTTACAAGTAGTCAAAATGTAAACCATGTGTTACAGACTCAAATCAAATGTATGTTTTTATTAAATTGTAGAAATAATAACAGTAGCAGCTCATTACTCAAAATGCGGATCATTCGAAGGTCTCAAACCCAGGACCTTCAGGTTATAAGGTAGCAGTGCTTACCTTTGCACTATTCAAGAATATGTGTACACTTCCTATCGAATGACATTTGAGCTTGAGATTTTAACTTACTGACAGCCACATATAAAATGAAAGCTTTTTTTTTTTCTTTGTTTATATTCTTGAATAAAAGCATACATGTTTATTTAATATTTGGACAGAACAGTGAGAACAGCTGTTGTACAGGCTTTTAAATAATTGACGGGCAGAGCGACACGCAGAACAAGCATCTTGGCAGAAGCAGCATAAAGTCCACTTCTCCTTCGCGTGCATTCAGGCTCCCCCCCTTCACAAAGCGAAGTGGCAGGAGCATAGCGCGCCTCCGGGGAGTGGGGAGTGGTTGAGTGCAGCGATCGAGACCAGATCATCTCAGACAGACACTTTGACGACACGCTCTGCTTACAAACAATTAAAACAAGATCACTGACATCTAACCTAGCAGTTGTTGGAATGCTTTTGGCAGACAAACTTCAGGTGCTCCCAGCTCTTAAAACAACGACAAGCAGAACACACAGCTTGCCAGCAGCAGCTGCAGAAACTCAGCAGATGATCCGAGGACCTCTCCTTAGCACGCGTACAGCCCTCACCTCCCCCCCCCTTCAGAACGCACAGAGCGACAAGCAGAACAAGCATCTTGGCAGAAGAAGCACAAAGTCCACTTCTGCTTAGAGTGCGTTCAGCTCTCCACCCTTCACAAAACGAGCAGCAGAGACGCGAAGTGGCAAAAGGACAGCTGCCGTACAGGCTTTTAAGTGATTGACGCAAAGCACGACAAGCACAACACACAGCTGGCATCTCTTTAGTGTGCGTTCACACACCCCCTTCACAACGTGAGCAGCATTATAACTGCCGCGAGAAAGAGATTTAACCACGCCCGGGGCAGGAAATAAAGGACAAATATTGTTTATACAAAAGTTTTAAAGTAAAAATGAAAATAATGCATATGTAACAATTCCCATGAAAATAATCTCTTTAAATTGTTTATCCGGTAAACCAAACCCGGGGGTGGGTGAGAGAAGCGAGCAGGGGTCAGAGCTCCCTAGTAATAATAATAGTATTAATCAATCAGCGATGTGGCGGGGGGAATCACTGTACTTGTAAAAGTTAGCTTTTTTTTTTTTCCCCCACGTTTATTCTCTCAGTCATGATCACGATACAACCTCCCCCTGCCCCCAGATCTGATGCTGTTAGTTCTTTATTTGAAACTGGGAATAGCTATAGATATGAGGGGTGATTTAAGACAATGGAACTGCAAATGATCTGATCTGGAGGGATAAAAGCTGACACACAAATGCTGGTGAATCTGCTTTCCTGGTATTTCACTGTCGCTTGAATTTTGTTTTTTTTTTTTTAATTCAGTTTTATTGAGTGTTCCTGCTCACGCTGAAGCAGTATGCACCTTATGGTCTATGATGTCAAAGCTGCACTGACAAAAAAAAAACCAGAGACAAAGGTATACAGTAATCCCTCCTCCATCGCGGGGGTTGCGTTCCAGAGCCACCCACGAATAAGAAAATCCGCGAAGTAGAAACCATATGTTTATATGGTTATTTTTATATTGTCATGCTTGGGTCACAGATTTGCGCAGAAACACAGGAGGTTGTAGAGAGACAGGAACGTTATTCAAACACTGCAAACAAACATTTGTCTCTTTTTCAAAAGTTTAAACTGTGCTCCATGACAAGACAGAGATGACAGTTCTGTCTCACAATTAAAAGAATGCAAACATATCTTCCTCTTCAAAGGAGTGCGTGTCAGGAGCACAGAATGTCACATAGATAGAGAAAACAATCTCTAGCAAACAAATCAATAGGGCTGTTTGGCTTTTAAGTATGCGAAGCACCGCGGCACAAAGCTGTTGAAGGCGGAAGCTCACACCCCCTCCGTCAGGAGCAGGGAGAGAGAGGGAGAGAGAGAGAGAGATAGAGAGAGACAGAGTTTGTTTTTCAGTCAAAAATCAATACGTGCCCTTCGAGCTTTTAAGTATGCGAAGCACCGTGCAGCATGTCATTTCAGGAAGCAGCTGCACAAAAGATAGCAACGTGAAGATAATTGTTCAGCATTTTTAGACGAGCGTCCGTATTGTCTAGGTGTGCGAACAGCCCCCCTGCCCCCCTACATCAGGATCAGAGAAAGTCAGCGCAAGACAGAGAGAAAAGTAAGCAATCTAGCTTCTCAGCCATCTGCCAATAGCGTCCCTTGTATGAAATCAACTGGGCAAACCAACTGAGGAAGCATGTACCAGAAATTAAAAGACCCATTGTCCGCAGAAATCCGTGAACCAGCAAAAAATCCGTGATATATATTTAAATATGCTTACATATAAAATCCGCGATGGAGTGAAGCCGCGAAAGGCGAAGCGCGATATAGCGAGGGATCACTGTATACTGTATGATATTTAGAATAATTCATTTTATGACCTGTATAGTATATTTCAGAAAATATTGTGGCACTGATGCAACATTATTCATATTATTCATATTCATTTGCCTGCCTTCTTGCGGTTGTAATCAGTGACTGTGTTTTTTTTCCCCCGATCTTGCCCAATCTCCACATTTTGATGCATGGTGGTGTTTCTTTTGTACTCCAGGACATGCACAGGAAAGAATAATCAGAATCAGAAAACTTCATTAATCCTGAAGGAAATTACTTATGTTACAGCTTAACAACAGACAAGGGACATGATTACTTTTATACTTGCTCTTAGTGTAACATCTATATATATAATTCACTAAGTCCATGGCAAGCAAGACAGAGCCCCGCCCACCAACAATTCACTAAGCAGCCAACCATGGCATGCACGACAGAGCCACGCCCACTAACTCACAGAGTCCCGCCCACCAACTCTAACCCTCCTCCCGAGTCCACCCCAGAACGCAACACCTCACCAAACACCGCCTCAGTCGCTTTCGTCTCTGCTACAGTCCACATGCACTTCTGAGCCACGTTGACTTTTCATTGTTCTTTTCGGTTCCGGCTGCTTTTCTATATATAATCCACCAAGTCGCCCGACCATGGGATGGATACGCACGCACGCAAGACACAGCCCCGCCCGGCAACTCTAACTCTTCTCCCACATCATGGGGTACGCACGACAGAGCCCCGCCCACCAACTAACCCTCCTCCTGAGTCGCTTTCTCCCGCGTCCACCCTCGCTCACGAAGCATGCGCACTGCCTGCTCATGTGCCCGCCCCCAACTCCTCTCCTGAGTCGCTTTCGTCTGTGTACAGTCCACATGCACCTGTGAGTCACGTTGACTGTTCATTTTCCAAACACCGCCTCAGTCGCTTTCGTCTCTGCTACAGTCCACATGCACCGCTGAGCCACGTTGACTTTTCATTGTTCTTTTCGGTTCCGGCTGCTTTTCTATATATAATCCACCAAGTCGCCAGACCATGGGATACGCACGCACGCAAGACAGAGCTATCCCAACCTCCTGTTTTATTACAAAACCTCTTGACTAGCAAGAACCCGCCGTCACGAAATTACTGTGATCATATCAGGGAATACAACTCTGCAGTTAGCTTTCGCTTCAATGGGCGCCCACATCGCCCAACCATCTGGCCACAGACCGTATGCTTTCAGAATCCATGGTCAAATTTATCACCAGGTCTCTCCTTTATATACCAATCCTAACATGTCACCACAATACGGTCAGCTATATATCTTCGATTCTGCTGAGGCTACCACTCAATGTTTGCAGAAGGAATGTAACAGCGCTTGCAGTGAGATTTTGTTGCTGCAACTAGACAAAATGCTATGACAGGTTAATCCCTTCGCTAAGTCTTACATGCAAATGCATGGCATTATCACTCACAGTAACCCTGTTGCTGCTGTACGAATAATATTCATGGAAAATCCAACTCTGGATATGAGAAGGTATAACGCCCCGTCCTGTCAAACTGATGTTGCTGCTATCTTTGTAGGTGAAGACGGGGAACCTCCTGCACAACGCGACATTTGCATATACCCAAGGGGAGATGCTTGCAAGCGCATCTCTGTACCCAGTATGAACTGTGACCCGATGGCTTATCCACTGCTATTCCCTTACGGAGATGCAGACTGGCACATACAATTGACCCACGTTGAGGAAAAGCAAACCGCGAAAAGAACACGAGTCATGCAGCTCCAATTTTATGCTTACAGGCTTGCCATGAGAACTGCATTTAGCGTCTTGCATTCCAGTGGCAAACTCTTCCAGCAATACGTCGTCGACGCATATGTCAGAACAGAAGGCGCGCATTTACATTACCTACGCTCCCATCAAGATTTGCGTGTAGAGCAATACAGGGGACTGCTGGATGCTGTCGCTGCGGAAGCACAAAATCTATCTGCCAAAACCAGTTTTCAGTCACGGACAATTGTATGCTGCTCTCTCCAGAGTTCCATCTTTTCATTCACTTACAGTCGAATCCTCAACCCCAACCCATTTGGACAGCTGTGTCTTTCAGGAAGTGTTCAGCCATCAATAAATAATTATGCGGCGTATGCTACGCCGCGGGTTGGCTAGTGTAAATATAATAAAGTATAATAAATGTAAGTATCAAACTAAAGTACAGAGTGTTGCACCTTAAGTTAATATTGCACATTTTGAGAAAAAAATAAGGTTATTCTCATGTGAAGAGCAGACAATTTATTGCACAAGAATAGATAGTATGTTGCATCTTTCAAGTACTTGAAAAAATGTACCTGGATATCCAATAAAGAAAAAGGGTAATAGCTTAAAGCGTGGGTGAGCGACCGGAAAAGGAGTTATAGAGTCTGATGGTTGTGGGTAGGAAGGATTTCCTGTGACGTTCAGAGGAGCACTTGATGCTAGTCAGTCTACTGCTGAAAACGCTCCTCTGTCCAACCACTACACTATGAAGTGGGTAATTAGCATTTTCAATAATAGACCGAAGCCTAGACAACATTTTCTGATCTGCCACAGTTTCCAAGCTGTCCAGTTTCTCTCCTACCACAGAGGTAGTCTTCTGAATTAGTTTGTTTAGTCTCCTGATGTCTAACACTTTCATGCTGCTCCCCCAACATGCCACAGCGAAGAAAATGGCATTGGCCACCACGCTGTTATAGAACATCTGCAGGATAGTGTTGCCGACACTAAAAGATCTGGGGGATATTTTTCGTACGTCGCTTAAATCATCCGAGATCAGATGCCTCGTCTTGGATGAGTTAATGCCGGTGAAACTCATCCGGGATAAATCGTTTTTTCAAACGCAGCGGTGTAGTAGATTAGTTTAGCTGGATCTAATTATCTGAGATGATTGTACGCGCCTGCGCTGATTGAAAAGTCCATATATATCGAGTCTAGAAAACATGATCAGCAAGTCTTTGATAGGCTACAACAAAATGACGAAAGATCGGGCGCATTCTTTCACACAAGCGGAGCAGGACCTTTTACTCGAAGGATATGAAGAATTTCAAGAGTTAATATGCATAAGGGGTAACACTGCAAAAGCAGCCCAAACCAGAAAAGACGTCTGGCAAAAAGTGGCCGACAAATTAAACACGTAAGTAGTGTGCATTGTACTTACTGAATGCAGAATTTCATTTCCTATGTGTCAGACTAATTATCATTTAATATGTCATTATTCCAGATCAAACGTGAGCACAAGGAGAACATGGGAACATGTTAAAGTGAAGTACAAGAATATACTTCAAACTGGTAAACATTGGTATATAACTATTTAAAGAATTGTTGACATAAAGAATCATATACAATACAAAAAAACATTAATTTTAAAGCTAATAAGAAGAAGGCAGACAAGCAAAAAACAGGTGGAGGTCCACGCGGTCCAGATCTAACCCCTGCAGAAGAGTTGGCTATCCAGCAAAATGCCCATTGCCCTGTTTCTGAGGGCATTCCAGGGGGAAGCTCCTCCCCAGAACCAGTGGCAGGATGCAGTGGTCACTTCATTTCAGGTAAAGGATGGTCATTGCATATATTTGTTCTCAATGTGTGCCATAGGTATGTTCCATATAGCCCTCTTTTTTTATGTTGGGTCAGTTGCAGGGAATGTCATATCCCTAGAACTTGTGTCTGACCAATGAGATATTGACGAAGGTCAAATATTTGATGAAGACACTGTCTGATTATTCATCAGGAGGAGAAGTACATTTTCCAAATAATGTTTGATCAAACTCCACTCTGATCAGTCCCATGTGCCCCAATCATATTTGGAAACCCTGGGTAAGGAGAATGTTAGGCTGATTGTGAGTGTTTTTGCCTGTGTATTACCTACCTGCAATGGCATGAAACGCCTCTTTTATTGTCAGTACATGCAGGTGTCCAGGAAACACTATGAAAACCCGAAGGAAATATTTCAGAGCCAAACAGACTTTACGACTTGCCTGGCAAACTGCACTTTTAGATAGATTTTCAGCATCACCTACAGTATATAAAAAAAGTGCTGCTTGCAAAAAACCTCAAAGCAATGCATACTGTCTGTGTGGTTGTGAGAGCCCAACTTCGCCTAGTTTGACTTCGAATATAAGGTGGTAATAAATCTTTGAGATACAATATTCCCCCTCGGCTAAAGCGTTATCTTTCAAAAAGAATTTCCACTGGGAGCAATAAAGGATCTTGCTGATCGCGCAAAACCCTCTATATGAAATTCTCTTCTTATAATTTCCGCACCGATATCAATTGGTTGCTCATTCATGAACGGTGAAGCCATGACTGAAAGAATTCCATTCACGGACACTGATTAAGTGTGTGAGGTAATCCTTGTTTACATAATGAGGATGTGGATGTGCTGCTATGACAACACATCCAGCAAGAATTTCGAAAAACCGAAAGATCCAGGATCATGACAAATCATCAACAATTACATCTGGCTAAACGAGTAATCCACGTACGAAAAATACCCCCCTGAGATTGTACAGGAAATACAGCCTACTTTGACCCTTCTTGTATATGGACAGCGAGTTCCTGGACCAGTCTAGCTTATTGCTTATATATGCACCCCTAGATACTTGTACTCCTCAATGATCTCCACCTCCAAACCCCTAATAGACAGGGGAGTGGCTGGAGATTGTGATCTTCTTAAATCAACTACCAGTTCTTTAATTTTACTGGTGTTGATCTGCAGTTGATTTAGCTCACACCAGTCAACAAACCTGTCCACTACCTTCCTGTATTCCGTCTCGTCTCCATGTCTGATACTACGAACTACTGCAGAGTCATCAGAGAATTATTGCAGATGGCAGCCCTCTGTGTTGTAGCTAAAATCTGTAGTGTACAGGGTGAAGAGGAATGGTGACAGAACTGTCCCTTGTGGAGCACCAGTGTTACACAGCACGGTGTCAAACACAGAGTCCTGTAGCCACACAAACTGTGGCCTTCCCGTCAGATAGTCCATGATCCTCGAAACTAAGGGAGCATCCACCTGCATTTCCGATAGTTTACTCCCAAGTCTGGCTGGCTGGAGGGTGTTAAAGGCACATGAGAAATCGAAGAACACAATCCTGAGAGTTCCTCCTGGCTTGTCTAGGTGACTGTAGACACAGTGCAGCAGGTAGATGATTGCATCTTCGACTCCAATCCTCGCCTGGTAGGCTAACTGGAGAGGGTCCAGTGCTGACTTAACCTGGGGGCGAAGTATTTCCAGGACTAGTTTCTCAAAGACTTTCATGATGTGTACGGTGAGTGCCGCTGGCCTGTAGTCAGAAGGGGAACTAGGATGTGCCTTCTTTGGAACAGGAACCAAACAAGATGTTTTCCATAGCACTGGCACTTTTTTAATACTCAGGCTTAAGTCGAAAATCCTAAGTAGTACACCACAGAGTTGTGAGGCACAGACTTTAAACACCCTTGGGCTGATGCCATCAGGGCCTGCCGCCTTGTCAGAATGAAGTCTGCATAATTCTCTCACAACTTGGTCTTCTGTAAAGGTGGTGGATGGTCTGGTTGTGTCAGTGTTGTGGATAGAACAGGGGGCAGAGTAGGGTTCAACTGGTAAGGAAGGGGTACAAAGAGGTCAGTTCCGTACTATATGCAATTATCAAATTCAAATGTTAACAGTTCCCACATACCCAAGGACCGTCCATCCTACATTTACAATGTACACACCTCTCTCTCTCTCTCTCTATGCTGTGATTCCTATTACATTGAAGGGGCACCTGACACTGACC
>NC_041404.2:97287418-97419918 GCF_900747795.2 Erpetoichthys calabaricus
AATAATATTGCATTAGTGCGATGAAGTTTTCACATATATTGTCTCTTTCAGGTGTGTAATAGAAACCACAGCATAGAGAGAAGTGAGTACATTGCTTCTTACAGGAAAAGGTGATGGAAAAAGTGCATTGGTACGAGAATGCAGTCACGAGTATTCTGCAGTCTTTATGTGAAAACAGCATAAATAATGTGAAATCATTCTCTCCTCTGCATGTCCTGGAGTACAAAAGAAACAACATACAGCAACATGTGGGGACTGGCAGGAACACTCAATAACACTGAATAAAAAGAAAATCAAGTGACGGTGAGATACGAAGGAAGGCAGCTTCGCCAGAGTTTATGTGTCAGAACCCTTTTGGTGGGTTGGGGGCGTTAGTATGCATCGACTGCGAGAATGAAAAGTGAATTAAAAAAAAAAAAAAAAAAGCTAACCTTTACCAGTATCATAAGTTACACCGGCTGTTACAGACTGAAATGAAATTTATGTTGTTATTCTAAAATTGTAAGAATAAGAGCAGGTTACTTCTCGAAGTGGAGCCGTGCGGGATCGAACTCGCCACCCTCTGATCCCCAGTCAGGAGCTGATACCATTACGCCACCGCGGCAGTAGTAGTAAGAGTGTCAATGTGGCATGCTAACGCGGCTTTTTTTTTTTGTGCAGTTATATTTTTGAAGAAAAGCGCACGTGTTCTCTTATTTGTACCTTTTGTGAAAGTGTTTCTTTGATATATGGACTTCAGGCTTCATACGTTATATAGTTTATGCCTACATTTTGTCATTTACTATTAGAATATGAAAAACGTTTCTGTTTTAAAAATGTGTTTGCACAGCCTACTATACTGTAGAAACGGAACACACATGAAATGCGTGTATTCCAAATAACGCTCAAATTATTTCCACTGTAAAACTCCACTTCAATCCCAAATAATCAAATCAAGGCAAGGCATGAGCTAGGAGTTCATTCTAAGTCGGTGGGGGGATGGAATAGCTGGCTGCTAGTAGCTTTTGTTTATCATCACATTTAGATGACAAAAGACTCTGGCGGAGATGTGCAAACGGCTTTAAGACGCGATTTAAGGTGGGACGGATTTACGAGTTTTTTCGTAGGCTCTGGTAATTCTAGTGTTAAAAGACACTCAAAAATTAACGTCATTTACCTTCGTTCCTGCGTTTGACTCGTGCTGTAAATCTCTTCCTTGTTTTTAGTTCACGTGATTACGTAGGAGGCGTGATGACGCGACATGTGACTCCGCCTCCTCCATTAGAGTATATGGACAAAAAACAGGTTCCAGTTATGACCATTACGCATAGAATTTCGAAATGAAACCTGCCTAACTTTTGTAAGTAAGCTGTAAGGAATGAGCCTGCCAAATTTCAGCCTTCCACCTACACGGGAAGTTCGAGAATTAGTGATGAGTGAGTGAGTCAGTCAGTCAGTCAGTCAGTGAGTCAGTGAGGGCTTTGCCTTTTATTAATATGTATATACATACATATACATATATATATATACATACATATACATACATATACATATATATATATATATATACATATATACATACATATACATATATATATATATATACATATATACATACATATACATATATATACACACATATACATACATATACACACATATACATACATATACACACATATACATAAATATATTATATATATATACACACATATATATATATCTACATATATATATCAAAATACCAGCGGCGAAGTACTGCTTTAAAATTATTATTAAGTGAGGGAAAATATATCAATAAATATTTGTTAAGGATCTCTTTGTATAGCACGTTGTCAGTACGCCCCTCTGCTTGTAATATGACCAAGCTGTGTGGTAGCTTACTGTTGAGCATGTAACGTACAGTTGGCCATGTCAAAAGCAGTCCTGCCTCAAATCAATGCCAACCTTTTGTAGGGTCTGTCCCTGAGACTTATTAATTGTCATTGCGAAGCAGAGCCTTAGTGGAAATTGTAGGCGTTTGAATTGAAGTGGGAGATCAGAGGGTGTAACGGGGATGCGAGGAATAAAAACTCTCTCCCCTGAGCCACCCTCAGTAAAAATAGTTGCCTCAATGAGGTTGTTTTGCAGACACGTGACCTGAAGTCTGGTGCCGTCACAAAGTTTCAGTGGCTGTACGCAAATCCACAATCGGTTTCATATTCTGTTCGTACCTTATCAATTGTGTTATTTGTTTTTTGAACAGGTTTGATTCATCGAAGTGATCACTCCTGCTGCGTTCAGTCACTTCACGTGATCCGCTCTCGTGTGATGTTGCGATGTCCATGGGTTTATTAAATGTTAGCTAAGACCCGGCAGTTAAAAGTGTCTTCTCATTAAACTTGTATCTCGCGAATATGGCATTGCAAACGGCAGCGGGTCAGTTCACGTGCTTACGTGGGAGGCGTGATGACGCGATATATTTTGATATATATCAAAATACCCGCGCTTCGCAGCGGCGAAGTACTGCTTTAATATTTTTATTAAGAAGAAAAGTAAACCTTTTTAAACTGAGGGAAAATGAATCAATAATTATTTGTTAAGGATCTCTTTGTATATCACGGTGTCAGTTCACCCCTCTGGTTGTAATATGACCAAGCTGTGTGCTGAGCTTACTCTTGAGCATGCAACGTACAGTTTGCTATGTGAAAATCAGTCTTGCCTCAAATCAATGCCAACCTTTTGTAGGGTCTGTCCCTGAGACTTATTAATTGTCATTGCGAAGCAGAGCCTTAGTGGAAATTGGAGGCGTTTGAATTGAAATGGGAGATCAGAGGGTATAACGGGGATGCGAGGAATAAAAACTCTCTCCCCTGAGCCACCGCCAGTAAAAATAGTTGCCTCAATGACATTCTTTTGCAGACATGTGACCTGAAGTCTCGTGCCGTCACAAAGTTTCAGTGGCTGTACGCAAATCCACAATCGGTTTCATATTGTTTTCGTACCTTATCAATTGTGTAATGTGTTTTTTGAACAGGTTTGATTCATCGAAGTGATCACTCCTGCTGCATTCAGTCACTTCACGTGAGCCGCTGTCTTGTGTGATGTTGCGATGTCCACAGGTTTATTTAATGACCCGGCAGTTAAAAGTTTCTCGCTAGAGCAATTTTAACTCTATTACAAAGTGATCCAAACTGTCGTTTATACCTCGTGTCTTCTCATTAAACTTGTATCTCACGAATATGGCATTGCAAACGGCAGCGGGTCAGTTCACGTGCTTACGTCGGAGGCGTGATGACGTGATATATTTTGATATATATCAAAATACCCGCGCTTCGCAGCGGCGAAGTACTGCTTTAAAAATTTTATTAAGAAGAAAAGTAAACCTTTTCAAACTGAGGAAAATGAACCGGTTGTAATATGACCAAGCTGTGTACTGAGTTTACTCTTGAGCATGAAATCTAACGTAGTTTGTGCCCTTCAGAATGAAAACAGTTTGCATTTACCTCTTTAATAAAAGGCGAGCTTTTAAGCCTGAGAAATCACCCCGTAAATGCACACGTTTAATTGCACGTGTTAATATGTATGCTTACACAGTATTAAAAGACACTCAAAAATTAACGTCATTTACCTTCGTTCCCGCGTTTGACTCGTGCTGTAAATCTCTTCCTTGTTTTTAGTTCACGTGATTACGTAGGAGGCGTGATGACGCGATACGTGACTCCGCCTCCTCCATTAGAGTATATGGACAAAAAACAGGTTCCAGTTATGACCATTACACGTGGAATTTCGAAATGAAACCTGCCTAATTTTTGTAGGTAAGCTGTAAGGAATGAGCCTGCCAAATTTCAGGCTTCTACCTACACGGGAAGTTGGAGAATTAGTGATGAGTCAGTCAGTGAGGGCTTTGCCTTTTATTAGTATAGATGAACCAATGCATACTCCTGCAGACGCTACTGCTATACAAGTGGTGTACTGTGTATACTTCCGAGTGCATTTTACATAAATCTGGAAGATTCTACTAGGTGGCAGTGAGAGATACCACGGTGAAAAAACGTTGGGCTTCACTGTGTTGTGAGTTGCCTATTAAATTCCGAGGACACCTTGCCACAATATCCCTGAAAAGGATGGATGTTTAAGGATTACATCCAGCAATCCATGGATGTGCCCATTCCAGCTTGCTTCGGGCGCCAGGCAGAAACATTTCCTGGATGGGACATTGGCTCATCGCAAGGTGAATACAAGCGCACACATACAGTAGCGTCATTTTAGCGTCACCAAATCCCCAAACCTTCATATCTTTGGGAGGAAACCGGAGCACACTGGAAACCCACCAGGAAAACATGCAAACTCCAGACAGGGAAAACCAGGAACATGATTCCTTGTGAGGCAGCAGCTCTATCTCTCCACCACCGTGCTGCTCCCACATGTGTAATTATTAACAGTATTCATTATTTAAATGAAGTTAACGATTTACCTGTAAAATGTAACATACATACTTTAATGCATTTCATCATGAAAGTGAATTCAGGTATAAAGTTAAGGATTCTAAATATGCAGAGAGCTGGAATATCATAAATTTAATGTGTTCTGCATGATGATTGCTACTTGGCACTAATGTCAGTTCGGGAAGAAGCCTCAGAAGCATGTAGCAATTAACAGCCATGATGCATGCGCGTAAACGTTCTGAGCATGAAGTATAAACCGCCCTAAGAGTTCACATTTAAAATGGATAAATATGTGAACAGATCTTTTGTCATGCAGAAAATTATGACTTTCAAGGGGACTAAATACTTTTGCAAGCCACTGTATGACTTACATGCTATTGTCTGCTCCTAATCCTGCATGGGTAAATGAAGATGTGTGATAGTGTGTTTTGTGTCTGACTGCTGTTTGAAAGTGTATTTTCTCTGAGGCTGAATCAGCCCCAGAGCACAAAAGAACAGCGCGGTTGGTCACAATATGTTAAGAATTTGAGAGTGGTTGGGGGCACCCCCGTTTAAAGTAAGCAGATGCACATGTAAATATAAGTGATGTAGAGTGGAGGGGTGGGGATCCGCATTCAAAGTCCAAAGGTGCAAATGTATATTACAATGAGGTAGCTTGTGGGGCACCCACTAAGTTTTAAACTTTCACTAATTCTGCCTTTACTTCTCTCTCCCAGGGCCTCATGCATAACACCGTGCGTAGAATTCGCACTATAACATGACGTAAGCACAAAAGCCGAAATGTGCTTACGCACAGAAAATTCCAGATGCAGGAATCTGTGCGTACGCAAACTTCCACATTCTTCCACTACATAAATCCCAATCAGTGTGAAAAGTAATGCTCGTGCACGCGCCTGCTGTCCCACCCCAACTTCTCCCAGAATTACGCCTTTTTGAATATGCAAAGCAATATAAATAGCCCTTAAGCTCAGTGTTCTGTGAAAAGACAATGGGAAAAGCAAGAGGAAAAATGGAAGAATTTCAGCGAATACCAAGTGGAGGCAAGGAAAAACGTACTATTTGTTGGTTTAAACAGTGATATAAACAACAAAAAGCAGCTAATCGACTGACATAGTTTGTTGGAGAAACTCAAAAGCTCAAGTTCACAAAGTCGCGCAGTGCCCAAAATAAAAAAAGTTGTCAGATATCAAAGTCGCAGTGAAAAGGCGAGACGTAGCCCACCATCTCAGTGTCATATGAAAGCTTATTAGGGTACAGATTAATAAAAAAAAAAAAAAAAAAGGCACATAGTGGGGAAAAAGCACGAACTGTCAACTTCAATCTCGAAATTTCCACTTTAATTACGTAGTTTATTTTGTCATTAAAGTAGATCATAAACTTCATCTTAAAATCGTTTAATTAACCAGTTTCTCAAATCACATCGTAATAAAAGTAGCACGTTAAATGCTTGGTTTTGTATGTGTTCTTCTATGTGTTCTATGTGTGTGTGTGTGTGAACGTGCTTCTTAAAATCGGCTTTCTCTTCCTCCGACAGGACACAGAATCCATTACATACGTGATACTACAGCTCCCTGAATAACTAAAATACTGAGATGTATACGTAATATCATTTTCATGGTGATAGGAGTTAAAGCACATTATTAAACATGGGAACACGGTGGCGCAGTGATTGTGCACGACCTTCAATGAAATAATTTATTGCAGCAGTACTCAGGGGTGGCTCTAGGCTCGTGGCGGCCCTGGGCAAAGAAAGAATCGGTGGCTCCTTCGCCCGCCAATGTCAATATGGTATCTTATGCACAGCAGATGGCCACGTCCGTTGCGGACACTGCATAGCCGCCTAGTGCTCATGACACAAGCATTTAACTTTTGCCGAACTTTGCTGCTGCGTTTTTAGCCGTGTCGTTATTTTCTCTTTCTGTTTTATATTCAATATATATTGGCGTGGCGGCCCCTGGGATTTGGCGGCCCTGTGCAGGTGCACAGTTTGCACATGCGTAAGTCCGCCCCTGCAGTACTGTATCATTCAAACATACTAACCTCCAATTCCTGTCCTTCCTTTTCTTTCTCCAAGTAACCGATCGCCACACAATCAGCTCTGTAATAGACGTTAAGCCATCTGTAAGCTTATAACGCCGATTCTTCAAAACTTAAGGAACATTGAAATATCTTCGTAGTGCATGTTTAATTATTCTATCGTTCACGCCTGTCCCAGTGAAGCATACAGTGCTTTTATCTGTATAATATAATACATATTTTGCTGCATTTCATCTTAAAAATGATATCGTCATCATATGTAAATACGCGCTTTATAAAGTGGCTCAGGTTGTGCAATATTATAACTGTAGTGCAAGTTTACAGTGAGGTGATTGTACTTATAAGTCCAAACAGTTCTACAAGGAGCAGTTGATGGACTGATTGAGTGCGTTTAGAGCTCTTGGAATGAAACTCTTTCTGAACCGTGAGGTTCGTACAGGAAAGGTTTGAAGCGTTTGCCATGTGAGAAGCAGTTCAAATAGGATACCGATAATTCTCTTTCCGATCAGCTGCTCCGAGTGATGCAGTGAGAGTAATATGGAAAAAGATGATCTGCTGTGGCAACCCCTAACGGGAGCAGCTGAAAGAAGAAGAAGAAGGTGCAGTGAGAGTAACAACGTTAAAGCAGTTATGGTATTTGGAACAGTTTGACCATTCCGTGGACCATTATATTGTTACTAGCTAATTACAATCAGATGCATTAAACTAATAAACAATATGCGGTTAATTTCAGTGTATTTATAAAGCCGCGTCAGGGACGTGGATCTGAAAAAGAATGATAAACCACACAGGAACAGTAGCACTGCTTTGACGCTGGGTGCCGCCAGTCTGCAAAACCAAGTGGAGAACTTGCGTACGACAGGGTATGAGGTACCGTGGAAATGTGCGTGGCTTTACACCAAGTTTAGGTTTTATACATCGCGATTTGAACGTGGAAACGTTCTTACGCAACATTTATGTGCGTACGCACGGTTTATACAGTACATGAGGCCCCAGGGGCCTCATGTACTAACGCCGTGCGTAGAACTCACACTATAACATGGCGTAAGCACAAAAGCGGGAATGTGCGTACGCACAGAAAAATCCAGATGCAGGAATCTGTACGCACGCAAACTTCCACGTTCTTCCACTACGTAAATCCCGATCAGCGTGAAAAGTAACGTACGTGCACGTGCCTTCTGTCCCGCCCCAACTCCTCCCAGAATTACGCCTCTTTGAATATGCAAATCAACATAAATAGCCTTCTGTGAAAAGACAATGGGAAAAGCACAGGGGGAAATATAAGAATTTCAGTGAATACCAAGTGGAGGCAAAGGAAAAACGTACTATTTGTTGGTTTAAACAGTGGTATAATCAACAAAAGAAAGTTGATCTAGTGACAGAGTGTCGGAGAAACTCGAAGGCTCAAATTCACAAAGTCGCACAGTGCCCGAAATAAAAAAGAAATCACATATCAAAGTCGCCGTTAAAAGGCGAGTCGTAGCCCACCGTCTGAGTGTCATATAAAAACTTATTAGGGTACAGACAAAAAAAATAGGCACACAGTGGGAAAAAAGCACGAAATGTCAACTTTAATCTCGAAATTTCCACTTTAATCACGTAGTTTATTTTGTCATTAAAGAAGAACATCATAAACTTCATCTTAAAATCGTTTAATTTACTAGTTTCTCAAATCCCATTGTAACTAAAGTGGCACATTAAATGCTTTGTTCTGTATTTGATCTTCTATGTGCTCTACATGTGTGAATCACTACCTGCTTCTTAAACGGGCTTTCTCTTTCTCTGACAGGACACATAATCCATTACATTCGTGATATTACAGCTCTCTGAATAATTAAAATACTGAGATGTATACGTGATATCTTTTTCATGATGATAGGAATGAAAGCATGTTAATAAACATGGGAACACGGTGGCGCAGTGCTTGTTCATGTCTCACGCAGGAGGCTTGCTGCGCCATGCGCGACCTTCAATGAAATAATTTATCACAGCAGTACTGTCTCTTTCAAACGTACTAACCTCCAATTCCTGTCCTTACTTTTCTTTCTCCAAAAACCCAATCGCCACACAATCAGCTATATAGACATGAAGCCATCTGTAAGCTTAAAACGCAGATTCTTCAAAACTTTTAAGGAACATTGAAATATCTTCGTAGTACATGTTTAATTATTCTATCCGTCTAGCATTCCAGTGTCGCGTCAGCACCAGCAAGAATACAACGCAATGCAGGAACAATCCCTGAACTAGCTAGCGCTGCGGCACCGTGTCCTCACGTTAAATTATTAAAAATACAGATTATTTAAATGAAGTTAAAGTTTTATCTGTATAATATAATCAACATATTTTGCTGCATTTCATCTTAACAATGAATACCGTCATCATATGTAAACAGGCGCTTTATAAAGTGGCGCAGGTTGTGCAATATTATAACTGTAGTGCAAGTTTACAGTGAGGTAATTGTACTTATAAGTAAACAGTTCTACAAGGAGCACTTGATGGACTGATTGAGTGCGTTTATAGTTCTTGGGATGAAACCTTTTCTAAACCGCGAAGTCCGTACTGGGAAGTCTCTAAAGTGTTTTTTTGCCGTGGCTCAGGCAGCGTCTGCTTCATGCTGTATACCGATATTTCTCTTTCCGATCAGCTGCTGCTGTGACTCCTCACTCAGATACAGTGATATAAATACTCCGAGTGGTACAGTGAGAGTAATATGGAAAAAGATGATCTGCTGTGGCAACCCTTAACGGGAGCAGCTGAAAGAAGACGATGCAGTGAGAGTTACAACGCTAAAGCAGTTATGGTATTTGGAATACTATGGCTATTCCCTGGACCATTATATTGCTGCAGGTTAATTACAATCAGATGCGTTACACTAATAAACAATATGCAGTTAGTTTCAGTGTATTTATAAAGCCGCGTCAGGAATGTGGAGCTAAGAAAGAAAGGGTGTCCACGCAGGAACAGTAGCACTGCTTTGACGCTGGGTGACGCCAGTCTGCAAAACCGAGCTGAGAAATTGCGTACGCCAAGGTATGAGTTACCGTGGAAATGTGCGTGGCTTTACGCCAAGTTTAGGTTTTATACATCGCGATTTGAGCGTGGAAACGGGAGTACGCAACATTTCTGTGCGTACGCACCGTTTATACATGAGGCCCCTGGTCTTTTTGTTTCTGGCAAAGCAACAGCAGTGCTCTCAGCCACAGAGTCACTAAATGGTGTAGCAACCGCACAACACGGATACGCGATTCCTACACTTCACCACCCGTACAGGGGGTGGATGATGTTTGAAAGCATAAGAGCACAACAATATTCGGTCCTCGTCCCCTCTTGCCACGATCCCCTTCTTAACAATTTGTAGCAATAAAACACAACAGGAAATGGAACAGAAAAAATATATTAAAAGGTGCTGCTACATAAACTTAACCGGTGCTTGAGTGCTCCTAAGTGAACCCCTTCCCCAGACGCCCTCCCTGGCGCCCCGTATACTAACCCTCGGTTTGACACAGACAAAAGAAAAAGAAAAATAAATAATGAGAAAAAACTGTTCTTTGATACGATTAGTTTCACTGAGTCCAAAGATATGGAAAACACGAAATCCTGCAGTTAGTTCCTCCTGGAAGCAGGAAACACAACCGTCCTTTAGCGGGACGGCTTCTCTGCGGACTATCACGAAACGAAATTCAGGAATCCGACTCACCAGACGGGAGCACCCGGAGAACACCAGACCCTGGCCTCTTCTCGGGGATTCGTCCTTAAAATATTTCTTCGGGGTGGCCACCCATGAAAAGCAGACGTCCCTGGGTGAAGTAAAATCCTGAACAGTTCTAGAGCGTAGATAGTCGCTGCGATGCCTTGAAAATTGTGTCTTTGTTCTTCCTCCTTACTTTCTCCCTCCTTTCTTGTTCCGCCATTCCCCTTAAAAAGAGAAAGTTTCCCGCCGAAAATCCTTGCCTCTCTCGGTTGTTATGGCAACCATACGCCGGCATCAGGCAGCTGGAGAGTGTACTCAGGCGGGATCCTCCCAGAACGGGACGTCACCAATGGTGCCTGAAGGGCTATTTAAAACACCCTCCCAGTCAACATTACGAAGTGACGGACAATTCAGAAGGCTAACCCAACTGTCCATTATGTAGCCTTGCTACATAGTCCCCCCCCCCCCACAGGTTTCCCCAAGGGGGGACCGAAATATGGCTTAATGCTACTTACATTAACCATATCTATTTTAGACTCAGAGTTAGTCCCTTTCTGTACCCGGTAATTATTCGGTCCAAGCTGCTTTAAAATAATAGCTGGTCCTACCCATTTGGGCGCAAGCTTAGAGGAAAATTTACGAGCAGCATCAGACAAGTAATGACTTCGAACCCAGACCAAGTCTCCCCCCTCGTAGTGCACTTTCCGATGACGGGCATTATAATACTTGGCTTGTCTTGAAGTTGACCTCACTAACCTAGCCTGTACCTTCTTTCGTAACTCCTCTAGAGTTTCCAGCGTACGATATTGAGAAGTATCTGGCAAAGGGACGGATTCCACTAACCGATCAAGTGGGCCTTTGATTTGACGACCTAGGGTAACCAGTGCAGGAGTTTCACCCAATGCCTCGTGCTCTACTGTGTTAATGGCAAACCGTAATTCAGGAAGCCATTTGTCCCAGTCTTGATGACGATCTCCCACGTAGGATGCCACCATTGTTTTCAGGGTCCTGTTTACCCTCTCTGTTAGATTGCTCTGGGGATGGTATGCTGTTGTCAATTTTCGTTTTACCCCCCAAGCTAAATATAATCTTTCCATGATTTCACTGGTGAACTGTGGCCCACGATCCGATACAATGAACTTAGGGGGACCCCCCACCAAGTAAAAATCTCATTTTTTAAGAGGGTGCAGATCCGGTGAGTCTTAGCATCGGGCAGAGCAAAAAGCTCTACCCATTTGGAAAAATAGTCCACTACCACCATCAATATAGTTTTCTTGGTGGTAGAAGATGGCAGTGGTCCCATCAAGTCGACTCCCAACATCTCCCCTGGCTCCAAAGGAATCATAGATTGAAGCTCCCCGGCTGGTTTACCAGGTGGAGTTTTATACTTTTGACAGACCTCACACCTTTTAACATAGTCCCACACATCTCTGCGTACCGATGGCCACCATGCCACTTCTAGTAACCTCAGTAGGGTTTTTAACTTCCCCAGGTGTCTACCAAAAGGGCTATCGTGATAATAATGCAGGAATTCATGTATATATTTTTCTGGGAGTACCAGTTGGAGCTTGGTGCCCCCGCTCTTAGATGGCACAGATCTATATAGCACCCCTTGCAGCTCCCTGAAATGAATGCGGCCCGGTTCAGCCTTAGCAACACTCTCTCTGAGCTCCAAGCAGGCCGGACAAATCTCTTGTGCTTGTGCTATATCCTGTAAACTTAAAGGCAGGGCACACCACTGGCTTTGTGCCATAGCCATACACACCACTCCAGTCATCTCTGGTATTCTTGACAAGGCATCGGGAACAATGTTGCTGCATCCCTTCCGGTAAAAAACTTTAAAAGTAAATGATTGAAGGCGCAATACCCACCGGGTAAGGTGTGATGACACTTTGGGTTGATTAAAAATATACGTCAGGGCATTGTGATCCGTATATACTTCGAATTCCACCCCTTCTAGAAAATGACGCCATTTCTCTATTGCCCAAACCACTGCTAAACACTCTTTTTCAGAAGCTGAATAGTTGAGTTCAGGGCCTCTCAGACTCCTAGATGCATAGGCAATCACTCTCTCCATTCCATCCATATTTTGCGTGAGGACTGCCCCGAGCCCTACATTGCTGGCATCAGTGTGTACTTGGTAAGTTAACTGTTGGTCTGGTTGAGCCAGGATGGGCGGACATTGCAGTGCTGCCTTGAGTTGGTCCATTGCCTCCTGACACTCTGGGGTCCAGTTCCAGGAAATGTCTTTTTTTTTTTCTCAAGTGGTTGAGCGGGGCTGCTATGTCAGCCATCCGTGGGATAAACTTATGATACCAGCCCACAAGACCAAGAAACCTTTGCAAACTTTTCAGATCAGAGGGTGGAGGGTAGTTTTGAATAGCTGAGGTTTTCTTAGGATCAACCTCAACGCCCTTTCCTGATACTACATGCCCTAAAAAATGAATCTGCGGTTGTGCAAGGCGACACTTCTTCACATTTAATGTCAGTCGGGCTTGCCCCAGCCGCTGAAAGACAAGTTCCAAATCCTGGAGGTGTTGGTGAAGGTCAGGGGAGAAAACAATAATATCGTCTATATAGACAAAGCATATCTTCCCGATCAACCTACGCAAAACCTGCTCCATCAAACGCTGGAAACTTGCACCCGCATTCTTCAGGCCAAAAGGCAAGACCCGAAATTGGAACAAACCTTCCGGAGTGGAAACCGCAGTCTTATGTATGCTGCCTTCTGCCATTCGCACTTGCCAATAACCACTGCGTAGATCTAATGTACTAAAGATGGCTGCTCCGTGCAGGGATTCCAAAATTTCCTGTACCTGAGGCATGGGGTATGCATCTAAGAGTGTCTTGGCATTAAGTCCCCTGTAGTCCACACAGAATCTGTATGTACCATCTGCTTTCTTTATCAAAACTACAGGTGCCGCCCATGCTGACGATGAAGGCTCAATGATCCCTTGTTCCAACATCTTGCCGATATGTTCTTTAATAATCCCTTTTCTAGGGGGCGAGACTCGATAAGAGCGATGACGCACCGGAACCTCGTTCACCGTATGGATGTCGTGTGTAACCACCTGTGTTTCCCCCAAATTCTCCGTCCATACATTCGACCATCGGCGAAGCAGAGGTTTGACTTCATCCAGCTGGTTTGACACAATATCCGGATCTTTGGTCTCACAGGCCTCCACCTCTGCAGCATAAAACCCCAAGTATGCCCCATGCAGTTCTTCCCGGACCTTTGTAACAAAAGGATGTTCCCCACTGCCTGGCACCAAGTATTTTCTATGATGGAAATGAATGGTCATCTTTACTGCAGTGATAGAGTCTAGGCCCAGGAGCAAAGGCAATGACAGGTGCGCATCCTCTAGGATATAGGTTTCCATCCTCCAAGCTACATTATGGAGTAAATACCTCAGCGAGACCTTACCCAGGGCCCGGTGCTCAGTCCCATCGGCCATAATAAACTTAATGGTCGAGGTAGCCAGAAGTTTTTCATTCTGTCTGGCTATTTTGTTCCACCAGCTTTTCTACATCAATGTGAAATGGCTACCTGTGTCTACTACTGCGTCCACACACCAGCCTCGAATATGGACTGGGAGCACTAAGAGGGTAGCTAGAGTGCATACCACTGAGACACCTGCCTCAGTCTGTCCACCTTTTGATTGCTTAGCTGCCTTGGTGGTTTGGGTTTCCTTTTTACTGGCATGAACTTTCTCCCAGTAGCCCTTGTTAGATGCCCAATCACGTTCGACTGCACACCCGACCTTTACCAAACCATCCACGGTGGTCACAATCCCTCTCAGTCCCCCAGCCAAACGGGGGTTACAGGCATTTAATATTCGACGCACTACTTCCTCTTCCTTCATCTCGGGTCGCCATCTCAAACATAGAGCCCTATAGTCATAGGCAAAATCTCGGATGCTCTGTGTTGGAGTTTGAACCATGAGCCGAAGTTTTTCTTCTAATTCAGTTGCATAATCTTCTGGGAGAAACGCCTCCAGGAAATCCTTCTTAAAAGCATCCCAGGTGTGGATTGACTGTTTGCTTGCCTGCCACCAACTTTTCGCAGAACCCTTCAAAGAGGCATTAATCACCCCCAAAAGTTCATCTTCCCCCATTGGAGCAACAGACAGAAAAGCATCTGCCTGTTCAATGAAATTAATTATGTCCTCCGAGGTATACGACTCTCCCAATTTAGGAAACTCCATGCGAAGGGACGGTACGGCTGGCGGAGTATACGAATGCACCGTGCGGGCTGCCTCCCGGGGAGTGGAATGCGCGTTCACTGAACCAAAGGAACGCAGATTATTCCGCACTTCGCGCCGAAGATGTTCCTTCCATAGCTGATCACGCCTCTCCAGGCATTGCACAACATCCCGCTCCAGCCCAATAATCTGCTCCTCCACATATTCTCGCAGTTTTTCCATCGAGTCATCTATATAATTTCGCAAAGCGTCTTCACGGGATAAGGTGCTGTCAGCCATGGATGAGATCCGCTCGTCCAGCGCTTCAATCCGCTCCGTAATCTCAGCAAGCAGGGGTGGAGTGCCATCGTTATCCGCCTCATCAGATCCGGGCAAATCACTCGGGTACATCGATTGAAGCAGGCTCGCTCTCTCTCGGACGGCTGAATGTGCCCTCACCGTTACGTGGCGGCTACTGGCTACCACTTCCTCACACAAAGAGCCACTCGGCGGGGCGATCGCCTGCCCCGATTGCCCTAAAGACATCATGGATGATTTAAAGGATGATTTTTAAAGAATGGACTAAAAGGAACCAAAATATGACAGATGCTTATAATACTTCCTCAGAGAGGGCACCACTCTGTAGCAACCGCACAACACGGATACGCGATTCCTACACTTCACCACCCGTACAGGGGGTGGACGATGTTTGAAAGCATAAGAGCACAACCATATTCGGTCCTCGTCCCCTCTTGCCACGATCCCCTTCTTAACAATTTGTAGCAATAAAACACAACAGGAAATGGAACAGAAAAAATATATTAAAAGGTGCTGCTACATAAACTTAACCGGTGCTTGAGTGCTCCTAAGAGAACCCCTTCCCCAGACGCCCTCCCTGGCGCCCCGTATACTAACCCTCGGTTTGACACAGACAAAAGAAAAAGAAAAATAAATAATGAGAAAAAACTGTTCTTTGATACGATTAGTTTCACTGAGTCCAAAGATATGGAAAACACGAAATCCTGCAGTTAGTTCCTCCTGGAAGCAGGAAACACAACCGTCCTTTAGCGGGACGGCTTCTCTGCGGACTATCACGAAACGAAATTCAGGAATCCGACTCACCAGACGGGAGCACCCGGAGAACACCAGACCCTGGCCTCTTCTCGGGGATTCGTCCTTAAAATATTTCTTCGGGGTGGCCACCCATGAAAAGCAGACGTCCCTGGGTGAAGTAAAATCCTGAACAGTTCTAGAGCGTAGATAGTCGCTGCGATGCCTTGAAAATTGTGTCTTTGTTCTTTCTCCTTACTTTCTCCCTCCTTTCTTGTTCCGCCATTCCCCTTAAAAAGAGAAAGTTTCCCGCCGAAAATCCTTGCCTCTCTCGGTTGTTATGGCAACCATACGCCGGCATCAGGCAGCTGGAGAGTGTACTCGGGCGGGATCCTCCCAGAACGGGACGTCACCAATGGTGCCTGAAGGGCTATTTAAAACACCCTCCCAGTCAACATTACGAAGTGACGGACAATTCAGAAGGCTAACCCGACTGTCCATTATGTAGCCTTGCTACAATGGAACTCAAACTTTAGACTGCATAATAATCACTGAGCTTTTCATCTTCTTTGAGCTTCATCAAAATTTTCTCCTTTCCAAAATACACCTTACAGTACATTGCAAATATCATTACATCTATTTTTACATGTCCAAGACACCACTTCCTCTTCAGTTATCCTTCCTCCAAATTAGCTTGTGCTGCTGTCAATCAGTTCAGCTACATCTTTCATTTGCATAAAGCCCCTTGTCAGTGTCATCCAGCGCATGTAATTTAATATTATTAAACACCTATAAATAAAAAAGCCACCAAATTTCAATCAAATTAGTCAAAGACTTTTTGAAATTTTGGGGTGTTTAGTTTTTCTATGGGGGGGACAAAATATTTATATTTTTAAAAATTCCTTTCTTAGCAGATACATACTGGCCTAGATGTACAATTTGGCCAAATCTCAGCTTTTTAACTAAACAGGAAATTGTGCTTTTGTTGTTGAGTGAGTGAGTCAATCAATCAGTCAATTCACTTTGCACATATATGCATTCAGAAAGCATTTAAAGCATTTCACTTATGCAACAGCTCTATTCTAAAATGGATTAAACTTTTTAGTCACCAATTTGCACACAATACACCATAAATAAAAAGTAAAAACAGGTTTTATACATTTTTGTAAATGTAATAAAAATAAATATCCTGAATACATAACATGCACATATGCACGCATGCAAAACGTTGGGCACCCTTGCTTATAATGTCTGTTACTATAAATTGTTACATTAGTAGAAGATGAACTGATCACCAAAAGGCATAAAGTTAAAGATGACACATTTATTTTCAGCATTTTATCCCAGTTTTACGTTTTTGTTTTGTACAACTGTAAAGTAAAAAAGGAAAGAAGAACCAAGCAAATGTTTGGGCACCCTAAGATATTTGAGGTCTCAGATAACTTTTACCTAGGAACTGACCTGAACAGTCTAACTTCTCTCTTTCTCATTCTTTCCTAGGGCACGAAGCGGAAGCAGAAGCAGACAATGGCCTCAACAACCAGATCCAGAAACTTCTGGCCAGACAGAGGTACTTAAGGGAGTTGAAGGCTCGGCTACTGGAAAAAAACATCCCCCGCCATCTGTAATCGACGTAACACACCGGGTTTCAGTAACATCGACTCCACGTTGTGCCGCTCACCTCCAAGGCCATGTGAGCTTCACCCCCGTGCCTCGTTGTCACTCCTGTTTCAGCTATGCAGGCGGGGGTTCAAGGCTAGAACACCGGCACAGGTGAGCATCTCGACCCAGAACCGGTTTGATCCTCTCCGCGCTCCCAGTTTACCTTCAACCCAGGGTGATATAATCGTGATGGGTGATTCAACTGTAAGAAATCTCATTATCACACGCCCTAATCAGAAATCTTTTGTTTCTTGTTTTCCCGGTGCTCATGTCCGAGATGTTATGAGACGTGCGCCGACAGTCTACGAGAAGCACAAGAACAGGGCAGTGGGATCGATTGTAATACACGCCGGGGTGAACAACGTGAGGCACCGACAGTCGGAGATTCTCAAGGCTGACTCCACAACATTAATCAAAGCCATGAAGGAGAGGACCCCGTTGGCAAGGATTTTCATCTCAGGTCCACTACCTCTCGTTAGAAGATCAAACGAATTCTACAGTCGTCTGCTGGGATTAAACAACTGGCTGAAAGGCTTCTGCGAGACTCAAAACATCAAGTTCATTGACAACTGGGACCTCTTCTGGGAGAGGCTGCGTTTCTTCAAGCGGGATGGTCTGCATCCAAATAGATTCTGCGCCTGGGTCCTCTCCGAAAACATGGCTAAGGTAACTTGTCTCTCTTGACTGTCTATTTCTACTCCTAACCCCTTCTGTAATGCTAATGCTTTGCTAGGACATGATAATTCTTTAACAAAGTCACTGCATTACTATTTTAATAACTAATCGCAATGCATGTAAAAAATCTAGGCAGTGCGGCATAAATACTAATAATTTAATTACAATTACACCTTTAGATGAACAATGTATTAAATCTATAAAAACAGATTATAGATTAAATAAAAAATACGCACAGAGCGGCGCTAACAAAAATAACTTAATTTCTATTTCAAATACCCATAACGCACATAGAATTCAGCCCTGCTCCTCCAAAACATTAAATATGGCACTATTAAATGTTAGAGCATTAACCAACAAGACATTTTTCATCAACGATCTTATAAGTGATAGTGCAATAAAATAAATTTTTCTAAGTGAAACGTGGCTTGGCTCAGATCGTGCGGCCGTTTTAATCGATTCTGCTCCTCCAAATTACAGTTTTACTCGTGCGGATCGTCAGAGAAAGAAAGGCGGTGGTTTAGCAATCATTTACTCATGCCGGTTAAAGTGTAAAGATGTCAGTTTTGGTAAATTCAAGTCCTTTGAGTATCTTGCCATTGTTATTCATGGAGATTCTCACTTTCTAGTATTATCCATGTATAGACCTCCTAAATTTAATGCGTCTTTCTTTGAGGAATTCTCAGACTTGGTGTCAATTATAATTATGAACTATGACGCGCTCCTAATAGTCGGCGACTTTAACTTTCATATCGATAATCAGTGTGACCCAAAAGTAAAAGAATTCATGAACCTCCTGGGCTCTTTTGATTTAAGACAGCTCGTTAATCAGCCTACACATAAAGCAGATCATACGTTAAACTTAGTAATTACCAAAGGACTAAAAGTTGATGTAAAGCAGATCATTGATATTGGTCTATCAGACCATTTTATTTTACTATTTAATATAGAAATATTGATAGAAAACATTCATGAGAAGCATATTGTTAAAAAACGCTTCTTTGATTCATCAGCAGCTTTAAAATTTCTAAGTAACCAGTCTGTTTATAGCGCTAACTATAATAGCGAGGATAATGTAAATAGTAAGGTAGAAAAATTTAACACTAAGGTGAGAGCTGCTATTGACATAGTTGCATCTGAAAAGACAGTTAAAAAAATCTTCTAGCATTGTTATACCATGGAAGACCCAATGAGTGTCTGGTTTAAAAAGAACATGCCGTAGAGCTGAGCATAAATGGAGAAAAACTAAACTAACTATCCACTATGAGATATTGAAGGTTAAAATAACAGAATACAATAACACAGTCCATCTTGAGAGGCGCTGCTATTTCTCTAAGATTATAAATAACAATGCTAGTAATCCCAGAGTCTTATTCTCCACGATTGATCGTCTGCTAAACCCAGGTAACTCAAAGGAATGCCTCCAAAATACTTCCAGTGAAACTTGTGAGGCTATTGCTGTATTTTTCAATCAAAAAATTAATGATATTAGAAATAATATAGTATATCTCCCCAACACTGCGGATCCTCTTAAGCCCCAGTACTCCATTATAAACAAATTAAATTCTTTCACCAGGATAGATTTACATAAAATAAATTTCTCAACTGAGACCCTCCACCTGCATCCTTGACCCAATACCAACAAGTTTTTTCAAAGAAGTATCAGGCATGCTAATTGATAGTATTTTTGACATAGTAAACTCGTCATTAGATATGGGGTCTTCTCAGACTGTCTTAAGACTGATGTAGTTAAACCCCTACTCAAGAAAAATAATCTTGACTCCTCTGCTTTTGAAAAATTTAAACCCATTTCTAATCTGCCTTTCTTAAGTAAAATTTTAGAGAAGGCAGTCATTATGCAGCTAAATGACCACCTCAATAAACATGCTATTCTTGATAAGTTTCAGTCGGGTTTTAGAACAAATCACAGTACAGAAACTGCAATCGTTAAAGTAGTAAATGACTTGCGGGTAAATGCAGACAGAGGCCATTTATCTGTTCTCATCCTCTTAGATCTGAGTGCCGCATTTGATTCCATTGATCACAATATTCTTAGAAATCGTCTTAGTCAATGGGGGGACTCTCTGGCAGTGTCTTAAATTGGTTTGAATCCTACCTGGCAGGTAGAAAATTCTTTGTTAGTTGTGGTAATTACAACTCAAAGACACATGATATTCTATATGGTGATCCACAAGGCTCTATCCTGGGTCCGCTGCTCTTTTCGATCTACGTGCTTCCATTAGGTCAGATTATCTCGGGGCATAACATGAATTACCACAGCTATGCTGATGACACGCAGCTGTATTTATCAATAGTGCCCGACGACCCCGACTCTGTTGTTTCACTAACACAATGTCTTAGTTGTGTTTCTAAATGGATGAATAGTAATTTTCTCAAGCTAAATAAAGAGAAAACAGAAATTTTAGTGATTGGGAATAATGGATATAATGAGGTTATTAGAAATAAACTTGATGCATTAGGATTAAAAGTCAAGACAGAGGTAAAGAATTTAGGGGTAACTGTTGACTGTAACCTGAATTTTAAGTCGCATATTAATCAGATCACTAGGACAGCATTTTTTCCACTTAAGAAACATAGCAAGTTAGACCTCTTATATCATTGAAAGATGCCGAGAAATTAGTTCACGCTTTTGTTTTCAGTCAACTAGATTACTGTAACGCACTCCTCTCAGGACTACCCAAAAAAGATATAAATCATTTGCAACTAGTGCAGAATGCAGCTGCTAGAATCCTAACTAGGAAAAGAAAATCCGAGCACATTTCTCCAGTTTTGATGTCACTACACTGGTTACCTGTGTCATTCAGAATTGACTTTAAAATACAGCTTATGGTTTACAAAGCCTTAAATAATCTCGCTCCATTTTATATATCAGAATGTCTGACACCTTATATTCCAAATTGTAAACTTAGATCCTCAAATGAGTGTCTGCTTAGAATTCTAAGAGCTAAACTTAAAAGAAGTGGTGAGGCAGCCTTCTGCTGTTATGTACCTAAAATCTGGAATAGTCTGCCAATAGGAATTCGCCAGGCTAATACAGTGGAGCACTTTTAAAAAACTGCTAAAAACACATTACTTTAACATGGCTCTCTCATAACTTCATTTTAGTTTAATCCTGATGCTCTGTATATTCAATTAATTATCATAACTATTCATGGTGGTTCTAAAATCCGTACTAACCCCAATTCTCTCTTCTGTTTCTTTTCCTGGTTTTTTGTGGTGGCGACCTGTGCCGCCACTACCACCTAATCAAAGCACCATGATGTTCCTACATTGATGGATCAAAAGCCAGAAGTCTACATGACCATCATCATCATCATCAAGTCCTTCCATGAGAACCCTAAATACAAAGAGGACTATTCATTTATGTTAGATAGAATGCCCAGCGGGGCCTGGGCAGTCTCATGGTCTGGAACCCCTGCAGATTTTATTTTTTATCTCCAGTCATCTGGAGTTTTTTTTGTTTTTTCTGTCCTGCCTGGCCATCGGACTTGACTCTTATTCTATGTTAATTAGTGTTGTCTTATTTTAATTCAAACTTTGTCTTTTTTTTCCTCTTTTCTTCATCATGTAAAGCACTTTGAGCTACATTATTTGTATGAAAATGTGCTATATAAATAAATGTTGCAGGTCTCGGACCTTCATTAGTTCATTAAGGCTATTGGTTGTTCACAGTCATCATTAGGAAACCCCAGATGTAAATTTTAAAGCTGTTTAAATTCTGACTCCTCAAACCTTGTCCCAACAATCAGCAGCCATGGGCTCCCCTAAGCAGATGCCTACTGCTTTGAAAGCTAAAATAGTCGATGCTCACAAAGTAGGAGAAAGGTACAAGAAACTGGCAAAGCATTTTCAGGTAGCTGTTTCCTCAGTTCATAATGTTATTAAGAAATGGCAGTTAACACTAACAGTGGAGGTCATGTTCAGGTCTGGAAGACCATGAAAATTTTCTGAAAAAAAAAAACTGCTCATTTGATTGCTAGAAAGGCAAATAAAAAACCCTGTTTGAGCGCAAAAGACCTTCTGGAAGATTTAGCAGACTCTGTAGTGGTGGTGCACTGTTTAACTATGCAGAGACACCTGAACAAATATGACCTTCACAGTAGAGTCAGCAGAAGAAAACCCTTCCTATGTCCTAGCCACAAAATACAGAGCCTGAAGTTTGCAAATGAACATCTAAACAAGCCTAATGTATTTTGGAAACAAGTCCTATGGACTTATGAAGTCAAAATAGAACTTTTTGGCCACAATGTGCAACGGTATACTTTGAGAAAAAAAAAAAAAAAGGGTGACAAATTCCAGGATGGGGGTGGATCTATCATGCTTTGGGCTTGTGTTGTAGCCAGTGGCAAGAATGGATTCATATAAATACCATACAATTCTGGAAGCAAACATCACACCACCTATAAAGAAAGTTGAAGTTAAAAAGGAGGTGGGTCCTACAAGGTAATGATCTGAAACAAACCTCAAAATCTACAATGGAATACCTCAAGCTGAAGGTTTTGTCATGGCCCTCACAGTCCCCCAACCTAATCATCATTGAACATTTGTGGATAGATCTCAAAAGAGCAGTGCATGCAAGACGGCCCAAGAATCTTGCAGAATTAGAAGCATTTTGCAAGGACAAATGGGTGGAAGTACCCCAAGTAAGAACTGAAAGATTCAGCTGGCTACAAAAAGTTTATAAGCTGTGATACTTGCCAAAGAGGATATTACTAAGTACTGGGCATGTGGGGTGAAACTTTTGGTTCAGACACTTTCCATCTTTTTCGTATTTTGTACTTGTGAATGATGGATATAAAAATGTAATCTTGCTTAAAATATTAAAGAAATGTGTCATCTTTAACTTTACGCCAGTAACAGACATTTTAAGTTGGGGTGCCCAAACACATGCATGTCACTGTATATACTGAGTTCAGGATATTACAGACTCGCATCAAACGTATGTTTTTGTTATATGGTAATAATAATAATAATAATAACAACATTACTCAAAGGGTTAAATGCAGAGATGACGTGGGATTCAAACCTATTACCACGAAGTTACTAAGCAGTAACTTTTCCACTGTGTAACGGAGCAGCGTTATCACTGTGACAACTGGTTGAAAATGAAACGCGCAAACACATGTATGTAAACATCTTTTCCTTTGAGCAATTTCTCTTTCTTCGGTTTTATTCTTGAATAAAAGCATACTTGTTTTGTTACACCTTTTGTAAAAGGTGTTTACATATTGGATATTTGGGCTTCAGCCTTCACAAATCCTACACTTTACATTAAAATTATGTCATTATTGCTACAACATATGAAAACATTTTCTACTTTAGCCGTGTGTTCAGCATTTCTTGCCTCACATTTCCTCTGTCATTCTATATTTACAAAGACTGTTATAAACACGGAACACACATGAAATGTATGCATTTCAAATCATGGCATTTCATTACCTATTGTCACAGACAGGAGGCTGGGATGCCTCTTCACGGAGAGGACAGGGGGAGCAAGCATGAGAAAAACAGTAACTCCCCCGGGATATTAGATGGCACCCCCATGGGTTACAGTGGGGCCTCCATTTCCCGCAGGGCTCATGGGAGTCGGAGTTATCTACAGCCCGATTGAGATCCGGGAGTGCTGCAACAGCTGCTGAGCCGTCTTGGGCAGGTGTTCTGCCACACCAGGAAGTGCTGCCAGAAGTAGGTCAACAAGCACCTGGAGCACTTCCAGGGGTGTTATAAAAGGAGCCAGCAGTCACTCCTGAAGACAGCCAGAGTTGGGGGGGGAGGGAGACAAAGCTTGTCTGGAGGAGAAATTAATATGAAAAGCAGAAAGAAGAAGAAGAGTACTATGTAGAGGTGTGCTTGTGTTTTGGGAACTGTGTTTGACTTGTGGGGAGAAGGAAGGCGTTTCCCACCAGGAAAAATAAAAATAAAAACTCCTGTGTGCTTTGAACCCGTATCCTACACCTGTCTGTGTCAGGGCTGGCCTTTACACTATATAACTCCTTACATACCCATCACTAGATAAACACTTCAACACAGACTTCGGCTGAGAAGATTGCAGCAGAGTGATACCTTCATCTGACTAAACGGATTTAACAGGCTGCATTCTGCTAACTCACACATTTGCAAAACAAAAGCAGACTATTTGCACAGTGATAAAGAGCTACAAGCTTCTTGGCGTATGTCAGAAAAATTTATGGAGGTCAGGAACAACGAAAAAAAAATTGTAAACTTCAGGAATTCAGATTCTACTATTAAACCTTTGACAATACAATATTTATAGCTCTAAATGGACATTACATAACGTATGGTCACTGCTTCCAGAGCTCCACTATGTTCTCTGCTGTCACACCTCCTTCTACTCGCATGTTTTTGATATTGTTATAAACTTAAAAGTTTGTATATTGACACTCCTATCTGTGTTTGAAGGCACACTAAAAGGTGCCTATATATCATGCTTCTTTTCTTATTCTTTTCTATGTCTAACCTAAATATACTTACTAATGTGCTTCATCTCCTGTTTGATCCATGTTTATATTCTCTTTTAAGAAATTAGACCACACCTCCAGCTTTACAATCATCCCTGTGTTTTATAAACCTATAGGCATTTATATTATACTTATTCCCATCTCTGTGATCGTATGCTTGCTTATTTCAACAGGCAAGTAATTTCAAAGTTATATTACATTTTCAGAACTGGTGTATACAAATTGTGCCTGACCTATCCTAAAATTTAAACATTTACTTCAACAATTTTAAATAGGAGTCCAAAATATCTCATTTGAAAGCAAAACTGCTTTAATTAGGTTAACAAAAGCCAAATGAAATTCAAATAATCTATTTTATTTTAAATGAAAAAAGGTTTATTGAACATTAATTACTTTAATATACTTTAAATCATCAAACTTTTCACTCACCTCATCTCTCCACCCTTCAAGACAAAGAAACTTGTGCTTTGCTCGTATCTTCTGGAGAACCCCTTCCATTGCTGATGATCTCTCCTGATATGATACAAGTTGATAATTCAGCTCCACAGCTCCATTTTCTGCCTTGCTGAAGAAGAAGATATCTGGAAACTGATGCAATTCTTTCAGTACAGCAGGAGGGATTTTGCCTACCTCTTTGCCTCCAACTATGAAAGGCCTGCACTGATACCTGCTAGATCCTAAGTAAGATGCAAATGAAAGAAAAAGACTAGATGAGTTAGCCATATTTTTATAAATTAATTTCACATCTAAATCAATAATCTGTACAGAACTAATACTTTCTAAATGTGTCTAAATGTAAAAAATAAAAAAAAAACAATTTACTAAAAAAAAAAAATAATGTATCATGTCATCATATGTGGAATTCAAAGAAATACAACAGGTAACATTAAACTATACAACAGCTAATGGATTACTAATACAATTCAAATTCATTCTATAAATTTGGAAAACAATTAAGATGAGAAGACTCTGTGTTCTGACATTGGGTACATATTACATTAAACAGAGTAAACAAAGAATAAAAAACTGATTCTGCCCCTAAAAAAATCCTGACTGATCCTGAGAGACAAGAATGCAAAACTTTTTCTAGAGAGCAAGCAAGCGATTTGGCCACTTGTCACTGATGTCATCTTAAGGGTTTTAATTTCGATAATTACTTTGAAAATAACAAATAACCTAAAACAATGCTTACTTTGTTTAATAATATCTGTGTTATTATTATCATGGCAGCATAATAACCATGTTTTCACTAATGGGCAGCACATACTGTAGCTGTCTTGCAACAAAGAGATCATAGTACTAGTTCGCAGTATTCCCTGTGTGGAGTTTGCATGTTCTCTGTGTCAGCACTACGTTTCCTCCCACAGTCCAAACACATGCAGATAGGGAGGGCTGGCAATGCAAAGCTGGCTGAATGTGTGCGTGTTCAACCTTTAAAGAGTTGGCATCCTATCCAGGGATTGTTCCCGCTTTGCACCTGACACTTGCTGGGCCAGACTTCAGCTTCACCACTACCCTGGATAAGTGGGTTTAGATGATGGATGGATTGATTCTCCCTAAATGCCATCAATGAAGCATCTGCCTTACAGGTGCACTAAACCCTCCCTAAATTGTGCTCAAGTGACACTAATAAAAATAAATTCATTATCAGCTATCCAGAAACAATAGGGAGGCCATTACATTCACATCGAGTTTGAATAACATAAGACACAATTTAACCATAACAATCTTTAGCTTGTTTTTTAATTCTTTTTTTCACATCATCAAAAAAGGGGGTTTAGTTCTTGACCTACGGTCATTTAGGTTGAGGTCCGGAGAGACACTTTCTACAGTCTATAAGTAAATGCTGTTCCAAAATATTATATGCTATATAGTGAAGATTAATCTTTTAATACAACGTGCACACCACTTTAAATACACGAAGGGTGCTGAACTGCTTTCAGCCTGTTAAAACGCATTGTGTTTATTTAGCTATCATTGGTTCTCCAACTGCTTGATCATTAACTCATTAAGTTTATTACTTAGTCTTGAACATTGCATTATATGGCTGAACCTTTGACATATCTTTAGTCTGTTTTGGCATCTGTGAACGTTGCCACTTGAATGCAAATTCCGCAAGACATGGTACACTAATAATAAACCCTTTGTATTTAAAAATGCCATTTCGCCAAACTGTCATATTCACGACAGCACTTTGAACACACATGCGCACGCTTCTGTAAGCCTGGTGTACAGTAACAAACATCAAACCTGGCGAATAAAAGTTATTCATCTTCTGGACTAGACTCAACGCTCTTTCCGACCAAGATAATCCGGGAACCGCCATGACAGAAGCCAGCCACAGGTTTGAAAATGCCTGGAAAGAAAAAGTCTCAGACTTCAAAAGTAACCAGCGGCTGCTTCCAATGGCAGGCTGAGATTGCCATCATTATTTATTGCTACCATCTGCTGGACGGAGGTAACAACTTTCGCTTTCGGTGCTTTGGAGACGTGCTGACGTCATCTTTGAAAACGAGGGAGTATGGATGATTATTTCAGACAAACTTAAATAAATAAAAATAAATGTGCAAATAAATAAAAGTACAATGAAATGTGAGCAAAAATAAATTATTGTGTCATGAAATGTGAGCATAAACAAATAAATGTGTGATCAAATGTGAGCATAAATTATGTGTCGCGAAATGTTTTTTTGTTGCTTATTTATTTAATTTTGTCTATTATATTCCTCCAAACGCATCATGAAAAACGGCTTGAAATAAGACTGTCACTTTCACTCGTTAACATTGAGAGGGTGTGCTGTAGTGCATGGATTGGCGAATCGTGTTCTGTGGATTGCACATACCTTGCGGTGCCTGCGCATGCGCACAAAGACAACCCAAGACGCGCGCATGCACAGAACTTTACTATTATGAACGTGCCCGATCCGCGTTTTTTTTTATTTTGCCACAAGACTCCCCATCCTTTGACCGCCTTCTGAGTCTCAATGCGCAGAATTAGAACCGAAGATTGAGACTCAGAAGGCGCTGCGTGCCATCCCGATCTGCGGGCGCATGCGTATTGAAAGCCTAACATGCCGGACGTCATAGACGTAGAATTACTAGACGTCACATGACCAGCAGCATCGTACGTCAACGTCGCCGCCATATTGCGAGTGGCACTGCTGTGGAGTGAAGTAATGAATAATGTGCTGCTTGGGATTGTACAAACCGCTGTACGCTCCAAACCAGATCCCGGGGGATTACATTTCATAGGTAAGGCTGAACAATTGTTTTGGGTATATTTTTTTACACGCCGAGACTCGTCTATTCAAGTACTCAACTTCAATCGCTGAGAACAAATGCCAGTGCCGGTGTGGTTCCCTATTTACCCGACGAGGTAAGAAGAAGGCGGTATCGTGGCAGCAGAGCCGGTGTTCTGACGATTTGGCCTACTTTGTCGAAGTATCCTACCGTAGTTTATTTATGGAAATGTTAACATTTCTCAATTTATTCAATATGCATCATTTAATGCCCGAAAGAGACACAGCCTGATGCAAAGATTTCACAAGACGGTCATTACTCGTGCATGGATACAATGGGCTGTACAAGATTAAAAGTCACACATGCAAAATATACAACTTATAAAATGTTGACAGTAAATACCTATGCAGTAAACTGTAATAAATGCATTAATGTAGTAAGGCTAAGAAAAGCATACATATTACTGAAATACAGTAACACCTCAAACTTCAACACTAGGTAGAAAAGTTGCGTAATTTTGGTCTGCGCATGCGTAGTATCAGTGAGTAGATCATTTCGATGGGTAGGATGTTTCGTTAGAACACCGGCACTAAGCTTAAAATGAAGCGGCTTGTGAGAAAGTGGCGTTTTAAGCCTTCAGTGCCTTCTGTGATAATGGGAAATGTGAACTCAATCTCAAATAAGATTGACGAACTGGCTGCGCTGGTGAAAAATGTCAGAACCTACAGAGAATGAAGTTTGTTGTGCTTTTGTGAAACGTGGCTAACTACCACCATCCCAGATGCTAACGTGGAGCTACCCGGGTTTAGCACAGTTAGAGCGAACAGAGATGCAAGTACCTGTGGGAAACACAAAGGAGGAGGACTCGCTCTCTATGTTAATACACGGTGGTGTAACTTTGGAAATGTTAACGTCAAAGTCTCCACTTGCTGCAGGGACATCGAACTGTTGGCCGTAAGTTTGCATCCCTATTACTTGCCCAAAGAGTTTGGAAACGTCATTGTTGTCATCGTGTACATCCCTCCTCGGGCGGACGTGGAGACAGCGAGTGAGTGGTGGCTCTGAGGCTAGAGATCTGCACTGGCAATCAGAAGGTTGCCGGTTCGAATCCCGTAAATGCCAATAGGGACTCTGCTCTGTTGGGCCCTTGAGCAAGGCCCTTAACCTGCAATTGCTTAGCGCTTTGAGTAGTGAGAAAAGCGCTATATAAATGCAAATAATTATTATTATTATCATCCATTCTGCTGTTGCTAAGTTACAAACGCAGCACCCTGAGGTGCTTGTGCTAATCGCTGGAGACTTTAACCATGTGACGCTGGACAAAACATTACCTGCCTTCTCCCAGTATGTGGACTGTAACACCCGGGGAAATAAGAGTAGTGATTTACTGTATGCAAACGTTAAAGACGCATACAGTGCCACCTCGCTGCCTGCGCTTGGGAAAGCAGATCATAACCTGGTTCTGCTTCAGCCTCACTACAAACCAAAAGTGAGGGTCCTACCTGCAACCACACGATCATTCAGGAAGTGGACCCCGGAGGCAGAGAAGGCTCTGAGAGAATGTTTTGGAACTACAGACTGGGATATCCTGCAGGGATCACATAGTGAGAACATTCAGGAAGTTGTTGACTGCACTACTGACTACATCAACTTCTGTATGAACATTGTAGTTCCAGTAAGAACTGTACGCTGCTATGCTAACAACAAGCCATGGATTACGAGTGACATCAAGGGCCTTTTGAACCAGAAGAAAAGGGCTTTTAAAGGCGGTGGTCAGCATGAGCTCAAGCGCGTGCAGAAGGAACTCCAAGTCCAGCTCAGTGCGGCGAAGGAGCAGTACAGGAGAAAGCTGGAGCAGAAGTTGCAGAATAACAGCATGAAGGAAGTGTGGGATGGAATGAAGATCATCACTGGCTGCAGCTCGAAGCGGGGTACCACCATCGAGTGAGACGTGAAGAGAGCAAACCAAATGAACAACTTCTTTAACAGGTTTGACCACCCTAACCCACTCTCACTCTCCCCTCAGAGTTCTGCACCCTCCACAAATCCTTCTGCTGATACCAGCATAGGAGAGACATCCCCACCCATAATTACAACAGCGCAAGTGAGCAGAGAGCTGAGGAGACTTTGTGCCAGCAAAGCAGCGGGTCCAGATGGAGTATCGCCACGACTGCTGAAGGTCTGTGCATCGGAGCTGGGGAGTCCTCTACAGCACATCTTCAACCTGAGCCTGGAACAGTTGAGAGTTCCGAGGCTTTGGAAAACATCTTGCATCACCCCAGTCCCAAAGGTATCATGTCCTAGTGAGCTGAATGACTTCCGGCCTGTTGCTCTGACATCACATGTGATGAAGACCATGGAGAGGTTGCTGCTTCACCACCTGAGACCACAGGTTCAACACGCCCTCGACCCTCTGCAGTTTGCATATCAGGAGAAGGTGGGAGTGGAGGATGCCATCATCTATATGCTACATCAATCCCTCTCCCACTTGGACAGATGCAGTGGAGCTGTAAGAATTATGTTTCTAGACTTCTCTAGCGCCTTCAACACAATCCAACCTCTGCTCCTTAGGGACAAGCTGACAGAGATGGGAGTAGATTCATACCTAGTGGCATGGATCGTGGACTATCTTAAAGACAGACCTCAGTATGTGCGTCTTGGGAACTGCACGTCTGACATTGTGGTCAGCAACACAGGAGCACCACAAGGGACTGTACTTTCTTCGGTCCTGTTCAGCCTATATACATCGGACTTCCAATACAACTCGGAGTCCTGCCACGTGCAAAAGTTCGCTGATGAAACTGCTATCATGGGCTGTATCAGGAGTGGGCAGGAGGAGGAGTATAGGGACCTAATCAATGAGTTTGTTAAATGGTGCGACTCAAACCATCTACACCTGAACACCAGCAAAACCATGGAACTGGTGGTGGATTTTACGAGGCTCAGACCCCTCATGGACCCCGTGGTCATCAGAGGTGACTGTGTGCAGATGGTGCAGACCTATAAATACCTGGGAGTGCAGCTGGATGATAAATTAGACTGGACTGCCAATACTGATGCTCTGTGTAAGAAAGGACAGAGCCAACTATACTTCCTTAGAAGGCTGGCATTCTTCAACATCTATACTAATAAAAGGCAAAGCCCTCACTGACTCACTCACTCACTGACTGACTGACTGACTCACTCATCACTAATTGTCCAACTTCCCGTGTAGGTGAAAGGCTGAAATTTGGCAGACTCATTCCTTACAGCTTACTTACAAAAGTTAGGCAGGTTTCATTTCGAAATTCTACGCGTAATGGTCATAACTGGAACCTCTTTTTTGTCCATATACTGTAATAGACTGCAGCTCGATGGCCGTGGGAGGCGGAGTTGCGTATCGCGTCATCACACCTCCCACGTAATCACGTGAACTGACTGTGAACGCAGTACGTAGAAAACAAGGAAGAGCCCCAAAGAGCGCTGAAGAAAACATTCATTACACAATTGAGAAGGCAGCAAAACAATAAGAAGCGAAGCACGGTGTAAACCGTAAGTTTAAATTAAGTTTATAGAAACGCTCCCGCTGCCGTTTGCAATACCATATTCGCGAGATACAAGTTTAATGAGAAGACACGAGGTATAAACGAGATTTGGATCACTTTGTAATGGAGTTAAAATTGCTGTAGCGAGAAACTTTTAAGTGCCGGGTCTTAGCTAACATTAAATAAAGCCGTGGACATCGCAACATCACACAAGAGAGCGGCTCACGTGAACTGACTGAACACAGCACGAGTGATCACTTTGATGAATCAAACCTGTTCAAAAAACACATTACACAATTGATAATGTAGGAAAAGAATATGAAGCGATTGACGCATACAGACATTTTCATGAGTGCAGGTACTTCGGAAAGAAAGCACCGTGTACACGTAAAGTTTAAATTAAGTTCATAGACCTACAAAAGGTTGCCATTGATTTCAGGCAAGATTGCTTTTCTCCTGTACAACTATACGTTGCATTCTCAACAGTAAGCTTGCACGGCTTGGTCATATTACAACCGGAGTGCTGAGCTGACAACGTGGTATACAAAGAGAACTATAACAATCGTAATAAATGAACAATAAAACAGCGGAGAACCCGTGGATTAAATAAAAAGGCTGCTTCCTTGGCGAAGCAAGGAAAAAGGATGACCTTATATGGCGTTCGTTTATAAAACAGCGGAGAACCTGTGTAAAGGCTGCTTCACAGGAAAACAGCACAGCACCTTATATGAGCAGGCAGTCAGCTAAAGAAGGGAATCAATAAATAACTATAATCATAATAAACGAACAAAAAATAGCGGAGAATCCGCGGATTACATAAAGGAAATGGGTACCTGAACAGAAAAGTGAGTCTCAAATACCTACACAATAACTATAACAATCGTAATAAACGAACAATAAAACAATACAGAACCGCTAAGCAAGGAGAAAGGACGGCCTTATATGGCGTTCGTTTATAAAACAGCGGAGAGGCTGTGTAAAGGCAGCTTCACAAAAAAACAGATCCTTAACAAATTGTTATTGGTATATTTTCCCTCAATTTAAAAAGGTTTTCTTTTCTTCTTAATAAAAATTTAAAAGCAGTACTTCGCCACTGCGAAGCGCGCGGATTTGGCTATATCTATACTAATAAAAGGCACAGCCCTCACTTACTGACTCACTGACTGACTGACTCACTCATCACTAATTCTCCAACTTCCCGTGTAGTTAGAAGGCTGAAATTTGGCAGGCTCATTCCTTACAGCTTACTTACAAAAGTTAGGCAGGTTTCATTTCGAAATTCTATGCATAATGGTCATAACTGGAACCTGTTTTTTGTCCATATACTCTAATGGAGGAGGCGGAGTCACGTATCCCGTCATCACGCCTCCTACGTAATCACGTGAACTAAAAACAAGGAAGAGATTTACAGCACGAGTCAAACGTGGGAACGAAGGTAAATGACATTAATTTTTGAGTGTCTTTTAATACTGTGTAAGCATACATATTAACACATGTGCAATTAAACTTGTGCATTTACGGGGTGATTTCTCAGGCTTAAAAGCTCGCCTTTTATCAAACGTGGGAACAAAGGTAAATGACGTTGTTGAGTGTCTTTTAATACTGTGTAAGCATACATATTAACACATGTGCAATTAAACGTGTGCATTTATGGGGTGATTTCTCAGGCTTAAAAGCTCGCCTTTTAAAAATTGCGCCACGGCGTGTGGTTCGTTTATTTGAAAGCATGTAGATCGGGGTAATTACATTCACGGCATTCGTACTCTGATTCACAATTGTATGGGTGGTTACCTACCAGGTAACGCTTATGGTTAGCCAGCAAGTCAGCTCGAAGTGATCACTCGAGTAAAGGCAGCTTCACAAAAAAACAGATCCTTAACAAATTGTTATTGGTATATTTTCTCTCAATTTAAAAAGGTTTTCTTTTCTTCTTAATAAAAATTTAAAAGCAGTACTTCGCCGGTGCGAAGCGCGGGGATTTGAGCGACTGACGCATACAGACATATTCATGAGTGCAGGTACTTCGGAAAGAAAGCACCGTGTAAACCTAAAGTTTAAATTAAGTTCATAGACCTACAAAAGGTTGCCATTGATTTCAGGCAAGATTGCTTTTCTCCTGTACAACTATACGTTGCATTCTCAAGAGTGTGCTTGCACGGCTTGGTCATATTAAAACCGGAGTGCTGAACTGACAACATGGTATACAAACAGAACTATAACAATCGTAAAAAAAGAAAAAAAAAAAAAAGCGAAGAACCCTTGCATTTAATAAAAAGGCTCCTTCCTTGGCGTTCGTTTATAAAACAGCGGAAAAGCTGTGCTAAGGCTGCTTCACAAAAAAACAGATCCTTAATATAGATATAGATATATATAGATATAGATATATATATGTATGTATGTCTATATATATATATATATATATATATATATATATATATATATGTAAGCTTAGAAGTACTGCCTTACTTCTCTTTAAGAAAGGAAGATGTAATGATACTTGATTTAAACGATTCCATGTCTTGGTGGGTTTGCGTAGCTTATTGTCAATATCTTTACACCTGTTTTTAAGACTTATTGATTGAAACGGGCTTTCACGAAAAAAGTTAGGTCTTTGCTACAGGATACACCCTCCACAAGTTAAGGAAGTAAAAATAAAAGTGTATATTTCTGTTTTATTTAAACCTTTTAAGTTCGTATGCATAGCCCCATTTGGCTGTTTTAGTTTTTTTTTTTCTTTCTTCAGTAATATTTAATCTCCTTAAAGAAACAGAACATATGCATTTTACTTTTTTTGTATCTCTTTAGTAATATTTTAGTGTAAAAGGATAACCAGTATTTAAACCTTTTATGTTACTTTATAAAGTTATTTTACACAATGTTGAAAAATTAATAAGAAAGCTACATATTTTGGCAGCTGCTGCTTTCATTTTCAATGAAATGAAAAAAGCTCTCCAAGAGAAAACCTCAATGAAGAAGAAACAGTTTGCACTATCTAAAAAGGAGAAACCCTCATTTATAAAGGTTTGCTGCAGATGACTTAACTGAAAATAAATGAATAGTTCCTATGTGTATAATACATATTTATCTATTTTACTTATGCCTTTATTCCAGCAACTTGCAACATCTGAGGTACAATTTGTTACATTACTTTTGTTTTTTGCAGCACAGGCAGGTGAAGTGACTTCCTCAGGGTCACACAGTGGTGTCAGTACCAGGATTTGAACTGACAAGCTCCGGGTTTGCTGAAATATTACTGAAGAAAGAAAAAAAATGAAAACAGGCAAATAGGGCTATGCATACAAATGTCCATCCATCCATTATCTAACCTGCTATATCCTAAATACAGGAGCCAATCCCTGCCAACACAGGGCACAAGGCAGGAAACAAACCCCAGGCAAGGTAGCAGCCCACCGCAGGGCGCACACACCCACACACACCCACACACCATGGACAATTTAGAAGCGCCAATGCACCTAACCTGCATGTCTTTGGACTGTGGGAGGAAACGGAGTACCCGGAGGAAACCCAGACAGACACTGGGAGAACATTCAAACTCCACGCAGGGAAGCGAACCCTGGTCTCCTAACTGGCACCTTTCACTGGGCCACCTTGCCGCCCGCATACAAACTTAAAAGGTTTAACACTAGAATTACCAGAGCCTACGAAAAAACTCGTAGTTCCAGCCCACCTTAAATCGCTTCTTAAATCCGTTCACACCTCTCCGCCAGCGTCCCTTGTCCTCTAAATGTGCTGATAAGAGACAAGCTGCCAGCAGCCGGCTATTCCGTCCCCCCACCGACTTAGAACGTGAGCGAACTTTTCCCAGCTCATGCCTTGATTGATTATCTGGGAGTGAAGTGGAGTTTTACAGTGGAAATAATAGATCGTTATTTGGAACACACGCATTTCATGCGTGTTCCGTTTCTAAAGTAATCTGTGTAAACACATTGTTAAAAGAGAAGCTTTTTCATATTTTAGTAATAAATGTTACAAAATGTAGTAGGCATAAACTATAGAATGTGTAAAGCCCGAGTTCCAAAGATCAAATAAACACTTTCACAAAAGCTTCAAGGATAACACAACAGCTTCTGTGGCGTAGCGCGCTAAGATTTGCCTCTTAGAGTACAGCAGCTTTGCCGCCTCACAGAACTGAGTTCGATTCCGTGGTGGGGATGAAGAGTTGCTTTTTTTTTTCTTTCTAACCTCAAACGGACATAAAATTTATAAATTGGTATGCACTGTCAGTTAATGAGATCATTATATTTTCATTTGGCATGCTCCTTTTAAAATATTTTTTAACAATTTAGACTGCAATTAACAGGAACAACTGTCCTTATAACTGTGCAGAGTGCAGATTCCAAAACAATTAAGTTTAACTTTGGCAGAATAAAATTTGAGCAGATGTGGCAAAGTCTAAGTGGGATACACTGGAGTAAGCTTTTTAAGTGTGGAGACAGTCGAGGAGCAGTGGAACAGATTTAAAAACGTTTTACATGTAATGCAGGACAGGTACATACCTAAATTTGTAATTAGTAGGAAATTTTTTTAAAAATTCTGCAGTGGGTTAATAAAGAGTTAAAAAAGAAGCTGCAAAGGAAAAAAAACAGGCGAATAAGATGTATGAGTAATAACTCCAATGTGAATCGTAGGGCATATTAAAACATGAAGCCAACTATTAAGAAGGATATGAGGGAGGCTAACCCAGCCACAGGGGATGCAAACACAGCCACAGGGTTTGCACAACCAGTGTGTTTCTTCGTGCTGGTCCCAAGCCCAGATAAATGGGGAGGGTAACGTCAGGAAGGGCATCCGGTGTAAAATTTTGGCAAATCAATATGCGGACAACAATACAAATTTCCATACCGGATCGGTCGATTCTTGGGTTAACAACGACCCCCACCAGTACTGTTAGCCAACAGGGTGCTGACAGAAATTGGGCTACTGTTGGCCAAAGGAGAAGAAGGAGATGAAGAGGGGGGAGACGTGTCCGTAGGCAGTAGGAGAAGAGGAAAGTAAAGAGAGTGGAACTGAGGATAGGAACTCTGAATGATTGGTAAGGGGAAAGAGTTAGCAGATATGATGGCGAGAAGGAAGGTTGATATATTGTGCATGCAAGAGACTAAATGTAAGGGGAGTAAGGCCGGGTGGATTGGAGGTGGATTCAAATTGTTCTATCATGGTGTGGATGGGAGGAGAAATGGGGTAGGAGTTATTCTGAATTAACAGTATGTCAAGAGTGTTTTGGAGGTGAAAATAGTATCAGGCAGAGTAATGATTATGAAGCTGGAAATTGGAGGTGTGATGATGAATGTTGTTAGTACATATGCACCGCAAGTTGGGTGTGCAATGGGTGAGAAAGAAGATTTTTGGAGTGAGTTGGATGAAGTGATGAACGGTGTACCCAAGGGACAGAAAGTGGTGATTGGAGCGGATTTCATTGGGCATGTTGGTGAAGGGAACAGTGGAGATGAGGAGGTGATGGGTAGGTATGGTGTCAAGGAGAGGAATGAAGAAGGTCAGAGGATCGTGGATTTTGCCAAAAGGATGGACATGGCTATGGTGAATACATATTTTAAGAAGAGGGAGGAACACAGGGTTATGTACGAGAGTGGAGGAAGATGCACACAAGTAGATTACATCCTGTGCAGAAGAGTTGATCTGAAAAAGATTGAAGACTGCAAAGTGGTGATAGGGGAAAGTGTAGTTAAGCAGCATAGGATGGTGGTCTGTAGGATGATGTTGGAGATCAAGAAGAGAAAGAGAGTGAGGGCAGAGACAAGGATCAGAAGGTGGAAGTTGAAAAAGGAAGACTGCAAGGTTGAGTTTAGGGCGGAGGTGAGACAGGCACTGGGTGGCAGTGAAGAGTTACCAGACAGCTGGGAAACTACAGCAGATGTAGTAAGGGTGACAGTAAGAAGGGTGCTTGGCATCTGGAAATAGGAAGGAGAAAAAGGAAACCTGGTGGTGGAATGAGGAAATACAGGAGAGTATACAGAGGAAGAGGATGGCAAAGAACAACAACATTTATTTATATAGCACATTTTCATACAAAAAGTAGCTCAAAGTGCTTTACATAATGAAGAAAAGAAAAATAAAAGACAAAATAAGAAATTAAAATAAGACAACATTAGTTAACATAGAAAAAGAGTAAGGTCCGATGGCCAGGGGGGACAGAAAAAACAAAACAAAAAAAAAAACTCCAGACGGCTGGGGTTCCAAGCCACGAGACTGCCCAGTCCCCTCGGGGCAAAGAAGAAGTGGGATAGTCAGAGAGATGCAGAAAGTAGACAAGAGTACAAGGAGATAAGGCGCAAGGTAAAGAGAGAAGTGGTGAAGGCTAAAGAAAAGGCATATGATGAGTTGTATGAGAGGTTGGACACTAAGGAGGGAGAAAAGGACCTGTACCGATTGGTTTGACAGAGGGACCGAGCTGGGAAAGATGCACAGCGGGTTAGGGTGATTAAAGGATGAAGATGGAAATGTACTCACAAGCGAGGAGAGTGTGTTGAGCAGATGGAAAAAGTACTTTGAGAGGCTGATGAATGAAGAGAACGAAAGAAAGAAGAGGTTGGATGATGTAGAGATAGTGAATCAGGAAGTGCAACGGATTAGCAAGGAGGAAGTAAGGGCAGCTATGAAGAGGATGAAAAATGGAAAGGCCGTTAGTCCAGATGATATACCTTTCGAAGCATGGAGGAGAGATGGCAGTGGAGTATTTAACCAGATTGTTTAATGGAATCTTGGAAAGTGAGAGGATGCCTGAGGAGTGGAGAAGAAGTCTACTGATGCCAATATTTAAGAATAAGGGGGATGTGCAGGATTGCAGTAACTACAGGGGAATAAAATTGATGAGCCACAGCATGAAGTTATGGGAAAGAGTCATGGAAGCTAGGTTAAGAAGTGAGGTGATGATTAGTGAGCAGCAGTATGGTTTCATGCCAAGAAAGAGCATCACAGATGCAATGTTTGCTCTGAGGATGTTGATGGAGAGGTTTAGAGAAGGCCAGAAGGAGCTACATTGCGTCTTTGTGGACCTGGAGAAAGCATATGACAGGGTGCCTCAAGAAGAGCTGTGGTATTGTATGAGGAAGTCAGGAGTGGCAGAGAAGTACGTAAGAGTTGTACAGGATATTACGAGAGAAGTGTAACAGTGGTGAGGTCTGCGGTAGGAGTGACAGACGCATTCAAGTTGGAGGTGGGATTACATCAGGGATCGGCTCTGAGCCCTTTCTTATTTGCAATGGTGATGGACAGGTTGACAGATGAGATTAGACAGGAGTCCCCGTGGACTATGATGTTTGCTGATGACATTGTGATCTGTATCAATAGTAGGGAGCAAGTTGAGGAGTCCCTGGAGAGGTGAAGATATGCTCTGGAGAGGAGAGGAATGAAGGTCAGTAGGAACAAGACAGAATACATGTGTGTAAATGAGAGGGAGCTCAGTGGAATGGTGAGGATGCAGGGAGTAGAGTTTTCAAAGGTGGATGAGTTTAAATACTTGGGATCAACAGTACATAGTAATGGTGATTGTGGAAGAGAGGTGAGAAAGAGAGTGCAGGCAGGGTGGAATGGGTGGAGAAGAGTGTCAGGAGTAATTTGTGATAGACGGGTATCAGCAAGAGTGAAAGGGAAGGACTACAAGATGGTAGTGAGACCAGCTATGTTATATGGGTTGGAGATGGTGGCACTGACCAGAAAGCAGGAGACAGAGCTGGAGGTAGTAGAGTTAAAGATGCTAAGATTTGCACTGGGTGTGACGAGGATGGATAGGATTAGAAATGAGTACATTAGAGGGTCAGCTCAAGTTGGATGGTTGGGAGACAAAGTCAGAGAGGCGAGATTGCGTTGGTTTGGACATGTGCAGAGGAGAGATGCTGGGTATATTGGGAGAAGGATGCTAAGAATAGAGCTGCCAGGGAAGAGGAAAAGAGGAAGGCCTAAGCGAAGGTTTATGGATGTGGTGAGAGAGGACATGCAGGTAATGGGTGTAACAGAACAAGATGCAGAGGACAGAAAGATATAGAAGAAGATGATCCGCTGTGGCAACCCCTAATGGGAGCAGCCGAAAAAAGAAGAAGAAGATTAGGGAGGCTAAAAGGCAGAGAGGAATATAGCAGATAAGCCAAAGATTATTCAAAGATATTCTTTCAGTATTTTAGTAGTAAAAGAACAGACAATGAGGAGGTAAAGCGCACCAGCAATAGTAAAGGGGAATTAAAAAAGTACAGGCAGTGAAATAGTGGATGCTCTAAGCTAGCAGATAACCTCCCTGTGGTAAAAGGGACTACTAAGGGTGTACGGAGAGATTTAGAAATTGCAGTGGGAGGAGTACAGTTAAGATTAAATATGCTGAAATCAGACAAATCTCCAGGACAAAATACTATTTATCCCCCAGTTCTTAAGGAGGTTATCAAGTATGTATACAGTACAAACCCTTCATGCATATTTTTAAGAAATCACTGCATACTGGGGAAATTCCAAAGGACTAGAAAATGGTAAATATTATCCTGTTATAATAAAAGGGTGATTAGGCAGATACAATTAACTATAGGCCAGTAAGCTTAACATGCATCAAACGAAAATTAATGGAAGGAATTATAAAGGGATAGCACTGAGCAACACATGGTAAGAACAGGAGTTTTACTGAACAGTCAGCATTGGCTCAGAAGAGGGAGGTCATGCTTTACTAACATGCTGGATTTCTGAGGAAGCAACAAAAGGGTATTATCAAAGTGGAACACATGACATTATTTTTCTTGACTTTCAGAAAGCATTTGATGAGGTTAAGCATGCCACATGAGAGGTTAAGCATCAAATTAAAAGAATTCAGGGTGTGTTGTGTAAATGGGTGCGGAACTGGCTCAGACACAGGAAGCAGAGGGTTATGATGTGAGGAACCTTATCAGAATTAGCTGATATTAAGAGCGGTATTCCACAGGGATCAGTGCCAGGGCCGCTGCTACTTTTAATATATAAGTAAAATTAAGTTTGCAGATGATACCTATTTAGGTGGATTGGCAGATAATCTGGAATTTGTTGAGTCATTACAGAGGGACTTGGAAAGCATACAAGCTTGAGCAGTTTTGTGGCAGATGAAATTTAATGTCAGTAAATGTTAAGTATTACACGTAGAAGTAAAATGTTAGGTTTGACTACAGAATGGGATGTCTGAAAACTGAAAGTACACCTTATGAGAAGGATTTAGAAGTTGTAGTGTACTCTACACTATCAACTTCCAGACAGTGTTTCAGACTCTATTAAGAAGGCTAACAGAATGTTAGCGTATATAGCAGGATATGTAGAGTACAAATTCAAGGAGATTATGCTCAAGCTTTATAATTTAGTAGTGAGGCCTCATCTGGAGTACTGTGCAGAGTTTTGGTCTCCAGGCTACAAAAAGGATATAGCAGTGCTAGAAAAAGTCCAGAGAAGAGTGACTAGGCTGATTCTAGGGTTACAGGTAATGCATTACAAAGAAAGATTAAAAGAGCTGAGCCTTTTCAAGTTAAGCAAAAAAAGATCAAGAGGAGATACAATTGAAGTGTTTAAAATTGTGAAGGGAATTAGTACAGTGGATCGAGACAGTTATTTTTTTTTAACACTAGAATTACCAAAGCCTACGAAAAAACTCGTTAGCCTGGCCCACCTTAAATCCGTTCACACCTCTCCGTCAGTGTCTTTTGTGTTGTAAATGTGTCGATAAGCACAAGCAGCAAGCAGCCTGCTATACCATCCCACCACCCTGCAGAAAGGGCAAAAAGTTCTCCCAGATCAAGCCTTGTTCATCTGGGAGTGTGGTACTGTGTATAGGGTAAAATATATTGTTATTTGGAACACATGCATTTGTGTGTGTTTCATGTCTACAAAGATCTATGTAAATGTAGGATGACAGGAAATGCAAGAAACACATACCTAAAAGGCAAACTTTTTCCATGTTTTAGTACTAACAACAAAATTCTGACGTGAAGTATAATTTGTGAAGACAAGTCCAAATATCAAATTAGCACTTTCACAAAAGGTACAAATATAACAGAACAAGTGCGCTTTTATTCAAGACTATAACAAAAGAAAAAGAAATCAGGTTAGTGTACTAGTTGTCACGACTTCTTTGGTAGTACAGTGGTAAGAACTACTTACTCATAATCAACCGGTTGCGAGTTTGAGCCTTGCCGCATACCAAAATAAATATTTTGAGTAGTGAGCTACTCTTATTGTTACTATTCTACAATCAAAACATACATTTGATTTGAGTCTGTAACAGCTGGTGTAAATGTATGGTACTGTACTTGTAAAGGTTAGCTTTTTTTTTTTATTCAGTTTTATTCTCTCAGTCACGTTCATGCTCCTCCTGATCTGACATTGCTGTTTTCAAATAAAGACGTGCTATAACAGAGGTGAACTCAGATGAGGACGAGAGTTCTACATCAGAGAAAGAGAACAGAAGCCCTCCCCGCAAGAAATGTCCAGTCACATATAAGAGCGGCGCAGCTGCACCAGGCGATGGCACCGTTTGGATGCAGCAAGAGGTCCGGTGTTATCCTTCCAGTCAGTCTGCCCCACACCTGTCCTTCAAAGAAAATGCACGGCTTATGGAGCTCGCCAATATATTTTGCAAAGTCCCGTTTGTGATTATGTTATGTGATGGTCTTAACAGTAATCCCCCGCTCTATCGTGGTTCAGCTATCGCGCCCCCACTATATCGTGGAAAAATTCAATAAGTACATCCTACCTGTAGTGTACTTTGCAGTCAATTCATAACAAAGCATACGGTTTTCAACAGACAAAGAGTTTCACGTTACAGCACCCAGATGATTTCTTACAAAGCCCATTATTGGCTGAAAGAGGAGACTCAACCAATCAGAGCGGATTTTATTCTCTTGGGCTCTGATTAGCTGCTGCTAACGTGGTGTAATCTCGCAAGAACAGCAAGCGTGGGTCCGAGACGAATCACGTATTGCGTACCTTGCTTGTGGTCCAACTTTTGTGAGCAAACTTTTGTGAGCTTTTCATTTGTTTTAAGCCCTACGATGGCTCTCAAGCGTCCTGCATCTTGTAAGCCTTCTGGTAGCAGTGAGCCTAAGCGCTAGAGGAAGACCTTGACCATACAGGAGAAGGTAAAACTGATGATGATTATTATTATGTTACTTATATCTTTAGCCCGACATCCGTGTATCATATGTGTATCCAAAGTGTGTTTTAATAAGTTTCCATGTGTTTAAAGCATGTGGGAGGGGTATTTTGAGGATTAAACTATAAAAAAAATGTGGTCTTTCTATATCGCGGATTTTCACTTATCACAGGTGGGTCTGGAAAGTAACTTAGCCGGGGGATCACTGTATATAAAAACATTTATATGTTACTTTTATAAAAGCCAGATTGAATGTTATTTACCTTGATTTATTTACTTATCTCACAATTTCACACAAAATTTAGGAGTTATTTTCTTTACACAGAGTACCGTATACACTTGGAATAAACCACCAAGTAGCATGGTAGACAGTAGGACTTTGAACACTAGAACTGATATTTTTTTAGAAGAATTAAATGAATCAGACTGGTGTACAGCACCCACAGAGCAATTGTAGGTTAATAGTCTTGTTCAAGGGCCCAGCAGAGTATGATCTATTTTGACAGTAACAAGGATTCGAACCGTAAACCTTCTGGATACCAGCGCAGATCCTTAGCCTCAGAGTCACCACTCCACCTGTACTCATCTAGATTGTTCTAATGTCTTATCTTAATTTCTATGCTTTAATTTTACTTTTATCTAAAGGTATCAGAATATCAATCTGAGTTTTTTGCAATTACTGTTTTGCCAGCCTTTATGACCTTTCATTGCCTCATGTATATTTTATGTGCCAGAATCTATAAATATTTCACAATTACATGAGTTATACTTAATCCAGTTAATGCATGATGATGTGCCTGAGTGTAAATCCAAGATAAATCTGATATAACATCCACCTTTTCAAGCTGTACTTCATTTATTCATCCTAAGGGTCAGTTTTATACTTCATGCTCAGAAAGTGTATGCACACGCATCATGGTGGCCACATGTTCCCAACGTTCTTTTGACTTGTACTTTGAACACATCCTCGGAAACTAACGCAACATGTTTGTGAGTTGCAGTTACAACAAAAATATGGGTGGCGTGTGTTTTCAAGTTTTGGTATATGATGACAGCATCTTTGTTTACTATCAACATGTGAAGGTGGACTTACAGCTCCAACAAGATCAATCTGCTTGCTTTGATGTTTGATGAATGGTTCGATGCAGTGAAGCAAATCATCAAACTTAAATGCTGACATGCAAATATACTCATGGTCCTTTTTTTCATCCATCTTTCACATAGGCAATACAAGCGTCGCATATTCCCCATCGCAATGATGTGATTTGTTTAAAAGTATCATATACTGTCTCGATATTCTGTGTTGCTGTTACTGTCTTTTTCTTTTTTTTCCCTTCGCAAACAGGATTAGAATGAAAATAATTTTTAGTTTTAACATCTTTCTTCCCTCAACTCACAACACAGCAAAACCAGATGTTGTTTTCTCCCCATGATGATTTCTTACTCTGGCACCTGGTGGAATCCTCCAGATTTACTTAAAGTACAAGTGCAAGTATAGACAGTACACTGCTTGAGTAGTAGCAGCATCCTCAAGCTCATGCTTTGTGTAATATTAAGTATATCCCAGGCCTTATGCTACAAAGTTTTTCATCATTTCAGTAGTGAAAGTTAACCACCCTTATTCATGTATTCATACAGTAAACAGTCTTGGACAAAGCACTAGTTCATCAAGGTGTCCAATTTGGGAATGGACGTAACTAGTACATCTTTAGGGATCTGGGAGGTAAACCCCAGATGTGGCCTTGTGAGACAGCAGTGCTACCCACTGCTCTTCTGTGCCAGCCAGAAATGGTATTATGTGATGTAGAATCTTTATAGATTTGTAAATCCTTACCAGTCTTGCTTCTATTTTACTATACAAATCATATTTCATTGATCCATAAACTTCTAATTTTACTCCATTAGATGATTTGAGCTTTGATTTTAGTGTACCCAATAGTTAAGTTCTAACATGTCCCCTTTAGGATATAATGATAATTCGCCTAGTTCTGTTATGAATGCATTAGTGGGGTTAGATGGAGCCTGTCTCAATATACTCTAAGAGCTCAACTTTTTTCTAAGAACAAAGCAGACCATTAATTTTAGTCTATTCTTTTATTTTCTTAATATAGCCATAATGTACCATTTAATGTTAATCTGCTATTAAAGATCACACCAAGTTATTTACAGTATATAATGTATCCATTCAATAGATTAACTACTGTATACAATAGTAAAGTTTTCATAGTAACACTCCTCTAAAGTGCGGTACAGCAAAATGCATCTATTACTCATTTACTTTTATTTAGCAAAACTTTAACAAAGGCTTCTTTTGCTCTTTACAACACTTATAAAACATCAGTAGATTCATCTCTGTGCAGTGTGGCATATTGATATGATAGTAAAATTACTAGTTAATATGAAAGATTCCCATATTCACTAAATATGTAATGTCAAGAGAAGTGTGTCTCAGTTAAGCCACCTTGGATCACTCCAAAGAGATGTTTTGTCAGTAGTTTACATTGCAGAGATGAATAAACATTTTACTGATGCTTTGTAAGTGTTATGAAGACCCAAAGAAGTATATGTTAAAGTCTTGTTACTTAATAGTAATAATAATAATAATAATGCATTTTATTTATAGGGCACTTTACATTGGCAGTAAATTTCAAAGTGCTATGTAAAAAGTTTAAACAAAGGCAAAGCAAGATAAAAACAGAGATAAAACAACAATAATTATAGCATTCTTGTTAATAAGCTTTCCTAAATAGAAAAGTCTTTAGCTGTTTTTTAAAACAGCCCACAATCTGCTGTGTTCTTAGGCTCTCTGGTAGGGTATTCCAGAGCCGTGGAGCAGCGGCTACAAAGGCTCAGTCACCCATTGTACGAAGTTTGGTCACAGGGGGGCTGTTCTGTCTTTTACTTACTCACCGAAAAGGTGGTGGTTCGTGAGGGCGTTTTTGCCAAAATAATGAGCAGCAGACCTTTTAGGTAACAACAAACAACAGCTTTTTATTTCGATCCCGCCATCAGCACCCAGCATGCCTTGTTCACAAAACAAAGTTCCCATCTGACTTTTTCAGACCAATCACAAATAGAACATTTGCATTCTGGGGTTCTGTGCTCATACACCACAGGGGCGAAGGCAGTAGGTATTTGCAGTAGATTTTAGTATAAGGAATTTCTTGAGATATTGTGGAGCATTTCCAAAGATACACTGGTGAGTGAGTAAACAGAGTGTGTATTCAATACAGAGATGGATATGGAGCCAATGAAGTGACAAAAGGATTGGTGAAATGTGTTCATATTTCTGCACCCTCATCAGGATTCTTGCAGCACTATTTTGAATTTGTTGTAGCTTTTGAAAACTCTTGTTGGGTATCCTGATGAGGAGTGCATTACAATAGTCCAGCCTGGATGAGACAAAGGCATGAACCAGCTTTTCAGCATCACAGAGGGAAAGGTAGGGACAGAGTTTGGCTATGTTTCGGAGATGAAGGAATGCAATTTCACAAAGGTGATGGACATGTGTATCAAATGACAGATGGAAGTCTAACTTGACACCGAAATTTGTAACAGAAAGGGAGAGGGTAATGGTATGATCAGAAAAGGAAATACAATTTACAGAGGAATGAAGTTGATGGGGGGTGCCAATTAAAAGAGCTTCAGTTTTGGTGCTGTTCAGCTTGAGGATGTTCTTGGACATCCAGGCCTCAATCTCATCCAAGCAAGAGGAAAGAGTTGATGGAGGTGTAAGAGAAGTCGAATCCAGTCTCACATAGAGCTGTGTATCATCAGCATAGCAATGGAATGTAACTCCATGCTTGCGGATGATGTGACCCAGGGGTAGCATATAGATATTAAAGAGAGTCGGCCCAAGGGCTGATCCTTGTGGGACCCCACAGGTGACAGTGTGGGTATGAGATTTAGCATCCTCCAAGGCCACATACATAATAGTAAATGAGCAACAGATTTATTTTTCCAGTACCTAAGCTACTGTAAGTGTTTCAGTTTTCTTAAACTTTTCTTTTATGTACACTGTAAGTGATTTGATGATGACCGATCAAATCCCCAACATTCTGCCCACTATTGAACCTTGTAGATGTGTAGACTAAATGTCCATGCAATGGCAAGAAAATTATTAACAATGTATTAACAATGAGAATAAGGTAAAAATAAACAGAGGATATATGCAAAGTAATATACTGAAGGAGGAAAAATAACTTCAATAGAGTCTGAAACGTCTTGACTAGGGAACACAGTGGTCTCTTTTTATTATTATAAACACACAGTTTACATGCACATGCGCACCACCATACATCAAAATCACGTGACTATTAAACCAGGGAACATATCTTGCAATTGTGAAAGCATTTTACAGTCATATATTTAACACACCCCCTAGCTCTCACATTAATATGCATTCTTGCTACAACAGTCTTCCAGACCTTCCATGAAAACAAAACAGACTTCTTAATTTACATGCCAAATATGCAAGATCCTTTTAACTTTTGCAACTTCATCTTTGTTACAGGTTTTGTTATAAAGTCAGAAACCATTTCGTCTGTTAGACAATACTTCAGAATCATTTTTTCATCATTTAACATTGCCATGATAAAGTGGTACCTAATGTCCACATATTTATACCTCTGTCTGCTAACAGGGTTTTTTGCTAGACCAATTGCACCTTGATTATCTTCATTTATTTCCTCTGGTTCATAGTGAATTGCACTTTCTATTCCTAACCTAACAAGTGGGTGAAATACATTCTCTCCTGTACTGTGCCGTTTAAGTGCCATATACTCAGATTTACACATAGATAATGCCACAGTGGGTTGCTTCTTGGTTTTCCATAAAATCAAACCCCCCATTTTACTTGGACTGAAACAGTATCCAGTCATGCTGCATCTATGATCTGTATCTGCTGCCTAATCTGCATCACTATATGCCTGTAGTTTTAATTGATCTTCACATTTTCTATAACATACGAGTAGCATACTCAGCAGTTCCTTTTAAATACCGTAACCCACTGCTGAGCACATGGTTTGGACAAGTACTGTGACCATTTACTGATGACAAAACCTGAGTCTGGTCTAGTACATGTCATTAGATCAAACTGCCAACTAGTTCTGTAAATTTTCTGGGATCAACTGACTTATCGTACTCCTAGTTGTAATGTAGCTTCTCCTCACAAGGTGTCATTCTTGTTTAAAATTCTGTCAAGTCAAACCTTTCCAAAATGTTCTTAATATATTTGGTCCATTTTTACAAAATCACCTCCTTGCTTGAAATGCATTCCTAAAAGACATTTTTCAGATCTCCAGGGGCCTCATGTATAACGCCGTGCGTAGAACTCACACTATAACATGGCGTAAGCACAAAAGTGGGATTGTGCGTATGCACAGAAAAATCCAGATGCAGGAATCTGTGCGCACGCAAACTTTCACATTCTTCCACTACATAAATCCCGATCAGCGTGAAAAGTAACGCACATGCACGCGCCTTCTGTCCCGCCCCAACTCCTCCCAGAATTACGCCTCTTTGAATATGCAAATCAATATAAATTGCCTTCTGTGAAAAGACAATGGGAAAAGCACAGGGGAAAATATAAGAATTTCAGCGAATATCAAGTGGAGACAAAGGAAAAACGTACTATTTGTTGGTTTAAACAGTGGTATAATCAACAAAAGAAAGTTGATCGAGTGACAGAGTGTCGGAGAAACTCGAAAGATCAAGTTCACAAAGTCGCACAGTGCCCGAAATAAAAAAGAAATCACATATCAAAGTCGCCGTGAAAAGGCAAGTCATAGCCCACTGTCTGAGTGTCATATGAAAGCTTATTAGGGTACAGACAAAAAAAATAGGCACACAGTGGGAAAAAAGCACGAAATGTCAACTTTAATCTCGAAATTTCCACTTTAATCACATAGTTTATTTTGCCATTAAAGTAGAACATCATAAACTTCATCTTAAAATCGTTTATTTTACTAGTTTCTCAAGTAGCACGTTAAATGCTTTGTTCTGTATTTGATCTTCTATGTGCTCTATGTGTGTGAATCACTACGTGCTTCCGTTCTTTCTTTTTCTCCGACAGGACACAGAATCCATTACATTCGTGATATTACAGCTCTCCGAATAATTAAAATACTGAGATGTATACGTGATATCATTTTCATGATTATAGGAATGAAAGCATGTTATTAAACATGGGAACACGGTGGCGCAGTGATTGTTCATATCTCACCCAAGAGGCTTGCTGCACCATGTGCGACCTTCAATGAAATAATTTATTACAGAAGTACTGTCTCTTTCAAACATACTAACCTCCAATTCCTGTCCTTACTTTTCTTTCTCCAAATACCCAATCACCACACAATCAGCTCTGTAATAGACGTTAAGCCATCTGTAAGCTTAGAACGGCAATTCTTCAAAACTTTTAAGGAACATTGAAATATCTTTGTAGTACATGTTTAATTATTCTCTCCATCTATCCTTCCAGTGTCGCGTCAGCACCAGCAATAACACAACGCAAGGCAGGAGCTATTCGTGAACTAGCTAGCGCTGCGGCACCGTGTCCTCACATGTTTAATTATTAACAATACCGATTATTTAAATGAAGTTAAAGTTTTATCTGTATACTGTAAGCAACATATTTTGCTGCATTTCATCTTAAAAATGATATTGTCATCATACGTGCTTTATAAAGTGGCGCAGGTTGTGCAATATTATAACTGTAGTGCAAGTTTACAGTGAGGTGATTGTACTTATAAGTAAACAGTTCTACAAGGAGCACTTGATGGACTGATTGAGTGCGTTTATAGTTCTTGGGATGAAACTGTTTCTGAAACGCGAGGTCCGTACAGGAAAGGCTTTGACGCTTTTTGCCGTGGTTGAGGTAGTGTGTACTTAACTGTATACCGATAATTCTCTTTCCGATCAGCTGCTGCTGTGATTCCCTACTCAGATACAGTGATATAAATACTCCGAGTGGTGCAGTGAGAGTAATATGGAAAAAGATGATCTGCAGTGGCAACCCTTAACGGGAGCAGCTGAAAGAAGAAGAAGATGCAGTGAGCGTAACAACGCTAAAGCAGTTATGGTATTTGGAACACTATGGCTATTCCCTGGACCATTATATTGCTACAGGTTAATTACAATCAGATGCATTACACTAATAAACAATATGCAGTTAATTTCAGTGTATTTATAAAGCCGCATCAGGATCGTGGGTCTAAGAAAGAAAGGGTGACCACACAGGAACAGTAGCACTGCTTTGATGCTGGGTGCCGCCAGTCTGCAAAACCGAGCGGAGAAATTGCGTACGCCAAGGTATGAGGTACCGTGGAAATGTGCGTGGCTTTACGCCAAGTTTAGGTTTTATACATCGCAATTTGAGCGTGGAAACGTATATATCACTGTATCTGAGTGGGGAATCACAGCAGCTGCTGATCGGAAAGAGAATTATCGGTACACAGCATGAAGCAGACGCTGCCTGAGCCACGGCAAAACACTTCAGAGACTTCCCTGTACGGACTTCGCGGTTTAGAAAAAGTTTCACAACAAGAACTATAAACGCACTCAATCAGTCCATTAAGTGCTCCTTGTAGAACTGTTTACTTATAAGTACAATCACCTCACTGTAAACTTGCACTACAGTTATAATATTGCACAACCTGCGCCACTTTATAAAGCACGTATTTACATATGATGACGGTATCATTTTTAAGATGAAATGCAGCAAAATATGTTGATTATATTATACAGATAAAACTTTAACTTCATTTAAATAATCTGTATTGTTAATAATTAAACATGTGAGGACACGGTGCCACAGCGCTAGCTAGTTCAGGGATTGTTCCTGCATTGCGTTGTATTCTTGCTGGTGCTGACACGACACTGGAAGGATAGACGGATATAATAATTAAACATGTACTACGAAGATATTTCAATGTTCCTTAAAAGATTTGAAGTATCTGTGTTTTAAGCTTACAAATGGCTTCACGTCTATTACATAGCTGATTGTGTGGCGATTGGGTTTTTGGAGAAAGAAAACTAAGGACAGGAATTGGAGGTTAGTACGTTTGAAAGAGACAGTACTGCTGTGATAAATTATTTCATTGAAGGTCACGCATGGCGCAGCAAGCCTCTTGCGTGAGACATGAACAAGCACTGCGCCACCGTGTTCCAATGTTTAATAACATGCTTTCATTCCTATTATCATGAAAAAGATATCACGTATACATCTCAGTATTTTAATTATTCAGAGAGCTGCAATATCACGAATGTAATGGATTATGTGTCCTGTCGGAGAAAGAGAAAGCCCGTTTAAGAAGCAGGTAGTGATTCACACATAGAGCACATAGAAGATCAAATACAGAACAAAGCATTTAACGTGCCACTTTAGTTACAATGGGACTTGAGAAACTAGTAAATTAAACGATTTTAAGATGAAGTTTATGATGTTCTACTTTAATGGCAAAATAAACTACGTGATTAAAGTGGAAATTTCGAGATTAAAGTTGACATTTCGTGCTGTTTTCCCACTGTGTGCCTATTTTTTTTGTCTGTACCCTAATAAGCTTTCACATGACACTCAAGACAGTGGGCTACGACTTGCCTTTTCACGGCGACTTTGATATGTGATTTCTTTTTTATTTCGGGCACTGTGCGATTTTGTGAACTTGAGCCTTCGAGTTTCTCCGACACTCTGTCACTCGATCAACTTCCTTTTGTTGATTATACCACTGTTTAAACCAACAAATAGTACGTTTTTCCTTTGCCTCCACTTGGTATTCGCTGAAATTCTTATATTTCGCCCTGTGCTTTTCCCATTGTCTTTTCATAGAAGGCTATTTATATTGATTTGCATATTCAAAGAGGCGTAATTCTGGGAGAAATTGGGGCGGGTCGGAAGACGCGTGCACGTGCGTTACTTTTCAGCCTGATCGGGATTTATGTAGCGGAAGAACGTGGAAATTTGCGTACATACAGATTCCTGTATCTGGATTTTTCTGTGCGTACGCACATTCCCGCTTTTGTGCTTACACCATGTTATAGTTTGAGTTCTACGCACGGCGTTATACATGAGGCCCCTGGTGAGGTGAGTATGGTGCATAAGTCTCATGCCTGATAACATTTTTAGTCAGAAGTTATTAAAGCCTTCACACATAAATTCTGTACCATTATCTGACTATACACATTTGATTTTCCCAGCTATCATAATGCCACATTTATCTTTCAAAAAATAGATAAATATTACAACCTGAAAAGTCATCAGTAAATATCCACACATATCTATATCCCCCTTTGAATACTGGGTGAATTGAACCTTCTAAATCTGTGTGAACTAATTCAAGTGCTTTTTTGGCTCATTTGTCAGGGCATCTGTTTCTACTCTTGGTATATTTTCCCAGAATGCACACTTCACAGGAAATACTGGACTTCTCAACTTTACCCTTGATTTTCAACCCATCAACAACATTTTGTATTGTGAGCTGACCAAGCACAGGTCAAAACAGAATCAGAACCGCCAAAGAATGTTTGGGACAATGGGCGGGTTGTCCCATTTAATTCCCTGCTTTACTCTTTTAAACTGAAACAAATGCCTACTGGCAACAATGAACGTAACCCCGTAGGGCAGAACACAAAAGAAAATAAGGGCTCAGGTTTAGCTGTCAGAAAACAAAGAGAGGTCTCTCGCAGAGCTCTCTTGTCAGGAGTCGGTCCTAAAACAGGCCACTCAGTGCAACAACAACAACAACATTTATTTATATAGCACATTTTCATACAAAAAGTAGCTCAAAGTGCTTTACATAATGAAGAGAAGAAAAATAAAAGACAAAATAAGAAATTAAAATAAGACAACATTAATTAAAATAGAAAGGAGTAAGGTCCGATGGCCAGGGTGGACAGAAAAAACAAAAAAAAAAAACTCCAGAAGGCTGGAGAAAAAAATAAAATCTGTAGGGGTTCCAGGCCACGAGACCGCCCAGTCCCCTTTGGGCATTCTACCTAACATAAATGAAATAGTCCTCTTTGTAGTTCGGGTTTTTCACGGAGTCACTTGATGCTGATGGTCATACAGACTTCTGGCTTTTAATCCATCCATCATTGTTGGAACATCATGGTGCTTTGGGTAGATGGTGGTGGCACACGCCACCACCAACAGGACACCGGAAAAGGAAACAGAAGAGAGAGTAGGGGTTAGTACAGATTTTGAATGAATAGTTATTATAATGAATTGGATATGCAGAGTATCAGGATTAAATTACAGTGAAGTTATGAGAAGGCCATGTTAAAGTAATGTGTTTTCAGTAGTTTTTTAAAGTGCTCCACTGTATTAGCCTGGCGAATTCCTACTGGCAGGCTATTCCAGATTTTAGGTGCATAACAGCAGAAGGCCGCCTCACCACTTCTTTTAAGTTTTGCTCTTGGAATTCTAAGGAGACACTCAGTTGAAGATCTGAGGTTACGATTTGGAATATAAGGTGTCAGACATTCCGATATTCCGATTATTTAAAGCTTTATAAACCATAAGCAGAATTTTAAAGTCAATTCTGAATGACACAGGTAACCAGTGTAGTGACATCAAAACTGGAGATATGTGTTCTGATTTTCTTTTCCTGGTAAGGATTCTAGCAGCTGCATTCTGCACTAGTTGCAAACGATTGATGTCTTTTTTGGGTAGTCCTGAGAGGAGTGCGTTACAGTAATCTAGCCGACTGAAAACAAACGCATGAACTAATTTCTCTGCATCTTTCGATGATATAAGAGGTCTAACTTTTGCTATGTTTCTTAGGTGAAAAAATGCTGTCCTAGTGATCTGATTAATATGCGATTTAAAATTCAGATTACAATCAACGGTTACCCCTAAGCTTTTTACCTCCGATTTGACTTTTAATCCTAATGCATCCAGTTTATTTCTAATAGCCTCATTGTATCCATTATTGCCAATCACTAAGATTTCGGTTTTTTCTTTATTTAATTTGAGAAAGTTACTATTCATCCATTCTGAGATACAAGTTAGACATTGTGTTAGCGAATCAAGAGATTTGGGGTCATCAGGCGCTATTGATAAATACAGCTGTGTGTCATCAGCATAGCTGTGGTAGCTCACGTTGTGCCCTGAGATAATCTGACCTAATGGAAGCATGTAGATTGAGAAGAGCAGTGGACCCAGGATAGAGCCTTGTGGAACACCATATAGAATATCATGTGTCTTTGAGTTATAATTACCACAACTAACAAAGAATTTTCTCCCTGCCAGGTAGGATTCAAACCAATTTAAGATACTGCCAGAGAGGCCCACCCATTGACTAAGGCGATTCTTAAGAATATTATGATCAATGGTGTCAAATGCGGCACCCAGATCTAAGAGGATGAGAACAGATAAATGGCCTCTGTCTGCATTTACCCGCAAGTCATTTACTACTTTAACGAGTGCAGTTTCTGTGCTGTGATTTGTTCTAAAACCTGACTGAAATTTATCAAGAATAGCATGTTTATTGAGGTGCTCATTTAGCTGTATAATGACTGCCTTCTCTAGAATTTTACTTAAGAAAGGCAGGTTAGAGATGGGTCTATAATTTTCAAGAGCAGAGGGATCGAGATTATTTTTCTTAAGTAGGGGTTTAACTACCGCAGTCTTAAGACAGTCTGGGAAGACCCCCGTATCTAATGACAAATTTACTATGTCAAGAACATTATCAATAAGCACGCCCGATACTTCTTTGAAAAAATTTGTTGGTATTGGGTCAAGGGCACAGGTGGAGGGTTTCATTTGAGAAATTATTTTATGTAAATCAGGTAAATCTATCCTAGTGAAAGACTTTAATTTGTTTATTATGGGGTACTGGGGTTTAGGAGGATCCTTAGTGTTGGGGAGATATACTATGTTATTTCTAATATCATTAATTTTTTGATTGAAAAATACAGCGATAGCCTCACAGGTTTTACTGGAAGTACTTAGGAGGCATTCCTTTGAGTTACCTGGGTTTAACAGACAGTGCAGTGCAGTCGGGCTTTTTATAACAAGATGACTGGAAAGGGCTGAGCTAATTTACCTCACTGGGTGGTTTCTCAGAGCTGTGGGGAGAAAAGACGATGACATAGTTAGTGATAGCGTCCCCTCTCACCCTGGCAGATTATCACCTACCTCGATTGATCCAGCAAGGTGATCCTCAGACGTGCATGTGTGACAGTAGCTTCAATACATTAGAATATTAGAACACTCTAGGTGAGAACAGGCCATTCAGCCCAACAAAGCTCACCAGTCCTATCCACTTATTTCTTCCAAAAAAACATCAAGTCAAGTTTTTAAACTCCCCAATGTCTTACTGTTTACCACACTACTTGGTAGCTTATTCCATGTGTCTATTGTTCTTTGTGTAAAGAAAAACTTCCTAATGTTTGTGCGAAATTTACCCTTAACAAGTTTCCAACTGTGTCCCCGTGTTCTTGATGAATTCATTTTAAAATAACAGTCTCGAGCCACTGTACTAATTCCCTTCATAATTTTAAACACTTCAATCATGTCACCTCTTAATCTTCTTTTGCTTAAACTGTATAGGCTCAGCTCTTTTAATCTTTCCTCATAATTCAACCCCTGTAGCCCTGGAATCAGCCTAGTCGCTCTTCTCTGGACCTTTTCTAGCATTTCTGTGTCCTTTTTGTAGCCTAGAGACCAAAACTGTACTCAAGATGAGGCCTCACCAGTACATTATAAAGGTTGAGCATAACCTCCTTGGACTTGTACTTCACGCATCGTGCTATATAACCTAACATTCTGTTAGCCTTCTTAATGGCTTCTGAACACTGTCGGGAATTCGATAGTTTAAGTCAACTATGACTCCTAAATCCTTCTCATAAGGTGTACACTCAATTTTCCGACCGCCCATTGTGTATTCAAAACTAACATTTTTACTTCCTATGTGTAATACTTTTAATTTACTGACATTAAATTTCATCTGCCACAAATCTGCCCAAGCCTGTATGCTATCCAAGTCCTTCTGTAATGATATAACGGATTCCAAATTATCTGCTAATCCACCTATTTTGGTATCATCTGCAAACTTAAACAGCTTGTTGCTTATATTCCTATCTAAATCATTTATATATATATTAAAAATAGCAGTGGCCCTAGCACTGATCACTGTGCAACACCACTGTTAGCATCGGCCAGTTCTGATGAGGTTCCTCGCACCATCACCCTCTGCTACCTGTGTCTGAGGCAATTCTGCACCCATCTAAAAACATCACCCTGCACTCCCACTTCTTCTACTTTGATGCCCAACCTCTCATGTGGCACCTTATCAAATACTTTCTGAAAGTCCAGATAAATAATATCATATGCTCAACTCTGATCGTATCCTTTTGTTGCCTCCTCATAGAATTCCAGCATGTTAGTAAAACATGACCTCCCTCTTCTGAACCCATGCTGACTGTTCAGAATAACTCCTGTCCTTGCCAGGTGTTGCTCAATCTTTTCCATAATAATTCCTCCCATTATTTTTCCTGTGATGCATGTTAAGCTTACTGGCCTATAGTTGCTTGGATCTGCCCTGTCACCCTTTTTATATAATGGGATGATATTCGCCATTTTCCAGTCCTTTGGAATCTCTCCAGTGCGCAGTGACTTCCTAAAAATATGTGTCAAGGGTTTATATATGTACTCGCTAGCCTCCTTAAGAACTTGAGGGTAAATATTATCTGGTCCTGGTGATTTGTTTGATTTCATCTTATTTAATCTGAGCAGCACTTCTCCCTCTACAATTTCCAAATCCCTCAGTACCTCCTTAGTAGTCCCTGTTACCTCTGGGAGGTTATCCACTTGCTCACTTGTGAACACTTCAGAAAAATGTAAGTTTAGGGCATCCGCTATTTCACTGTCTGTATCTTTTAAATACCCTTTACTATTTCTGATGCACTTGACCTCCTCCTTGACTGTTCTTTTACTACTAAAATACTGAAAGAATCTCTTAGGGTCTTCTTTTGCCTTATCTCTCTATATATAAAAGAAAATCCTGGAATGGAAAGCAAATGCAAGGCTACGATACATGATAATCTCGTAAGACATTTTAAAGACCCACGAGACCAAAGACACGCCCTACTTACAATCTATCAAATAGGATAATAGGCAGCAAAACATTCAGTCTTCAGAAGGATTTGAGCACACACAGATCCAGGGCTCTCAGCGCATATAAAGCGTATAAGGACAGTACATTATAAACTAAATGTTGACATCTAAACGAAGAAGAGAGCAGCGCAGAGAAAAGAGACTCAAATGCGTTGGACAGAAAAAAGAGCAAAAAAGAATAATCGAGGTGCAAATTCAGAAAATAAGGAATGTAATTATCAGCCCGGAACAAGTGGAATTGAAAAAAAAGCACGTCCAATCCAGTTCAGAATTAAAAGACGAGTAAAAGAAAGTAGAATTTCATAAAGAAGTTTACTAACGTTGGCACTAAACACATGCAGAGCAGGTTAGAGACTATGAAACCAGGGAAATTAGAAAGGCTCAAAAAAAAACAAAAAAAAAAAAAACTGCGCTATACACATGTGGAGAAAGTTAAAAGATATGAAAGTAGGAAAATTAGAAAATATAAAAAAAGAAAGTAAAGATCGCAATACCGCAAACAAACAAACTGCCTCATTTAACTATGCACCAGTCTAACTTTGGTTTTGCACAATAACTACTACACTATTGCACCTTAACACTTAATTCTACTTTATTCACATAATTATACTTATTTATTATGTTCTACTATACTGCTATCTTTCAATCTATGACTTTTTGTTAATCTAACTGATATTCTTCTAACTTTGCACATTTTTTGATAAGCGGATCAGGATGCATTTTACTGCGTGTTGTCCTGTGTAACTATGCATGTGACAAATAAAGAATCTTGAGAATTTCAAAAACAGAGTTTACCGCACATGCATTTATTGGTTACTTTGTTTGTGTATATATATTTATCTGTCTGCTTATTTAAAAAGCTACATTTACCCCAGGAGTCAAAAACATTCTGTCTAGCCCCTGTATAAAAACCTAGACAAAAGCTGGGGTATCACCTTGGTAACCCCATGTACTTTTGGAACTGTAAGAGGAAAATAGCACGACTTTACAGACAGGAGTCCAATGCAGAACTCTACTTACTTTTTTACTTTGTAAAAAAAAACTAATTAACTGCTGATGATGTAGATCGTTTTGTCTGTGCTGAAGTTCCAAACAGAGAAACCTATCCTGACCTCATTAAAAAGATTCAGCATATTGGGACTCGCAAGATTACAAATATCGTTTTTACAGAAGTTCTGAAATAAAAGTGAAACTAATGAAATAGCAACAATTCAAAAAAAAAAAAATCTTAAAAGTGTGTATCCAGAAAACCAAACACGGGGGTTGGCGAGCGAAGCGAGCAGGGGGCAAAGCCCCCTAGTCTTCTATATTCCTCTCCAACTGTCTTTTAGCCTCCCTGATATCCTTCTTAATGGTTGCCCTCATGTTCTCATATGGTCTACGATTCACTTTGCAGTCATTAGATAGATAGATAGATAGATAGATAGATAGATAGATAGATAGATAGATAGATAGATAGATAGATAGATAGATAGATAGATAGATAGATAGATAGATAGATAGATACATTATTAATCCCAAGGGGAAATCACATACTCCAGCAGCAGCATACTGATACAAAAAACAATATTAAATTAAAGAGTAATAAAAATGCAGGTAAAAACAGACAATAACTTTGAATAATGTTAATGTTTAGAACGTTTTGAAAAGTCGCATAGTTTGGGGGAGGAACAATCTCCTCAGTCTGTCAGTGGAGCAGGACAGTGACAGAAGTCTGTCGCTGAAGCTGCTCCTCTGTCTGGAGATGACACTGTTTAGTGGATGCAGTGGATTCTCCATAATTGATAGGAGCCTGCTTTCCTCACCAGTTTGTCCAGGCATGAGGCATCCTTCTTCTTAATGCTGCCTCCCCAGCACACCACCTCATAGAAGAGGGCACTCGCCACAACCATCTGATAGAACATCTGCAGCATCTTATTACAGATGTTGAAGGATGCCAGTCTTCTAAGGAAGTATAGCCGGCTCTGTCCTCTCTTGCACAGAGAATCAGTATTGGCAATCCAGTCCAATTTATCATCCAGCTGCACTCCCAGGTATTTATAGGTCTGTACCCTCTGCACACAGTCACCTCTGATGATCAAGGGGTCCATGAGGGGTCTGGGCCTCCTAAAATCCACCACCAGCTCCTTGGTTTTGCTGGTGTTCAGGTGTAGGTGGTTTGAGTCGCACCATTTAACAAAGTCTTTGATGAGGTTCCTATACTCCTCCTCCTGCCCACTCGTGATGCAGCCCACGATAGCAGTGTCGTCAGCGAACACTTGCACGTGGCAGGATTCCGAGTTGTATTGGAAGTCCAATGTATATAGGCTGAACAGGACCGGAGAAAGTACAGTCCCCTGTGGCGCTCCTGTGTTGCTGACCACAATGTCAGACCTGCAGTTCCCAAGACACACATACTGAGGTCTGTTTGTAAGATAGTCCATGATCCATGCCACTAGGTATGAATCTACTCGCATCTCTGTCAGCTTGTCCCAAAGGAGAAGAGGTTGGATGGTGTTGAAGGCGCTAGAGAAGTCTAGAAACATAATTCTTACAGCACCACTGCCTCTGTCCAAGTGGGAGAGTGATCGGTGTAGCATATAGATGATGGCATCCTCCGCTCCCACCTTCTCCTGGTATGCGAACTGCAGAGGGTCGAGGGCGTGTTGGACCTGTGGCCTCAGGTGGTGAAGCAGCAACCTCTCCATGGTCTTCATCACGTGTGACGTCAGAGTGACAGGCCGGAAGTCGTTCAGCTCACTAGGACGTGATACCTTTGGGACTGGGGTGATGCAAGATGTTTTCCAAAGCCTCGGGGCCCTCCCCTGTTCCAGGATCAGATTGAAGATGTGCTGTAGAGGACTCCCCAGCTCCGACGCAGAGACCTTCAGTAGTCGTGGCGATACTCCATCTGGACCTGCTGCTTTGCTGGCACGAAGTCTCTTCAGCTCTCTGCTCACCTGCGCTGCTGTAATTGTGGGTGGGGATGTCTCTCCTATGCTGGTATCAGCAGAAGGATGGGTGGAGGGTACAGTACTCCGAGGTGAGAGTGGGTTAGGGTGGTCAAACCTGTTAAAGAAGTTTGGTTTGCTCTCTTTACGTCTCTCTCGATGGTGGCAACCCGCTTCGAGCTGCAGCCAGTGATGATCTTCGTCCCATCCCACACTTCCTTCATGCTGTTATTCTGCAACTTCTGCTCCAGCTTTCTCCTGTACTGCTCCTTCGCCACCCTGAGCTGGACTCTGAGTTCCTTCTGCACGCGCTTGAGCTCACACTGATCACCGCCTTTAAAAGCCCTTTTCTTCTGGTTCAAAAGGCCCTTGATGTCACTTGTAATCCATGGCTTTTTGTTAGCATAGCAGCGTACTGTTCTTACTGGAACTACAATGTCCATACAGAAGCTGATGTAGTCAGTGGTGCAGTCAACAACCTCCTCAATGTTCTCACTATGTGATCCTTGCAGGATATCCCAGTCTGTAGTTCCAAAGCAGTCTCTCAGTGCCTGCTCTGCCTCAGGGGACCACTTCCTGAATGAGCATGTGGTTGTAGGTAGGACCCTCACTCTTGGTTTGTAGTGAGGCTGAAGCAGAACCAGGTTATGATCTGCTTTCCCAAGCGCAGGCAGCGGGGTGGCACTGTATGCGTCTTTAGCGTTTGCATACACTAAGTTAATAGTATTATTTCCCCCCGGGTGTTACAGTCCACATACTGGGAGAAGGCAGGTAATGTTTTGTCCAACGTCACATGGTTAAAATCTCCAGCAATTAGCACAAGTGCCTCAGGGTGCTGCGTTTGTAACTTAACAACAGCAGAATGGATGATGTCACTTGCTATCTCCACGTCCGCCCGAGGAGGGATGTAAACAATAACAACAATGACGTGTCCAAACTTTCTGGGCAAGTAATAGGGATGCAAACTTACGGCCAACAGTTCGATGTCCCTGCAGCAAGTGGAGACTTTGACGTTAACATGTCCAGAGTTACACTACCTTGTATTGACATTGAGAGCTAGACCTCCTTCTTTGTGCTTCCCGCGGGTACTTGTGTCTCTGTCCGCTCTAACTGTGCTAAACCCGGGTAGCTCCACGTTAGCATCTGGGATGGTGGTAGTTAGCCACGTTTCACAAAAGCACATCAAACTGCATTCTCTGTAGGTTCTGACATTTTTCACCAGCGCAGCCAGTTCATCGATCTTATTTGATAGTGAATTTACATTTCCCAGTCATTAGTCTTATATGCCTTATAAAGCAGTTTTTTCCTTTGCAACATCTTTTTTAAATCTTTATTAATCCACCGTGAAGTTTTTTTTAGTTTCCTTTTAATTCCAAATTTAGGTATTTATCTGTCCTACATTACATATAAAACATTTTGAAACCTGTTCCACTGCTCCTCAACTGTCTCCACACTTAAAAGCTTATCCCGGTGTATCCTACTTAGACATTGTCGCATCTGCTCAAAATTAGCCCTACCTAAGTTGAACTTAACAATTTTAGTCTTTGCATCTGTAATCTTACAAAATACTGAGAATTGTATTACATTATGGTCACTTGACCCTAGTGGTTCAATCACCTCTACACCCTCAATTCTATCCTGATTATTACAAAATACTAAATCCAGCCAAGCTTCACCCCGTGTTGGTGCTTTAACATGCTGTGTTAGAAAACAGTCACTGATTACATCTAAAAACTCTTGTGCTCCTCCGTCTGCAAGGTTATCCCAGTTAATATTTGGATAATTAAAGTCCCCCATGACTATATCATCTCCCTGTAAACTTGCCTTTTTGATATTACTAAAAAGATGTGTGTTGAAATTACTGTCTGAATTGGGTGGTCTATAACACACTCCTAAAATAAGACCTCTTTCCCTAATATTTTCCAGGTGAAGTCACATGTCCTCACTAAGATGGGGCTCATCATCCAACTTAAGAGGACTGACATTTAAATCCTGTTTGGCATAAACAGCAACCCCACCTCCTTTTCTGTTCTTTCTATCCTTCCTAAAAAATGTGCATCCCTCTGTTACACTCATCCCCATCTTTGTTATTTAGCCAGGTTTCCGTTATTGCTATAATATCATAATTATGCTCTGCTACATACAACTCCAACTCATTTACCTTATTTTTGATACTTCTAGCATTAAGGCAAGCTATTTTTAATGTGTTACTCCTTCTACATTTAAATGTTTGCTTAGAATTTAAATTACTATACATTTTTATTTCTACACCGTTGTTTGTTCCTCCATGTATAGATTTAAACCTGGCCTGTCCTAAACTCCCTGCCCCCCCATTCCCTAGTTTAAACAATCCTCGACTAGCCTACACATACTCCTCTTCAATACATACGTCATGATAATTACAATGGCCAAGAATTTCATGCCACATTTGCACAGCCTAACATCTCTTACAATTGTCATTGTTTCCATCACATACTACATTCAAGAAGTACAGTCTATTATACTCTTTGATGCCAAATGAATTACCATCTATGATCTGAATTACATCTCTCTTGCTGGAAGATCACTCTGTGAAAGCAGCGACAGCCAGTGGAGCCAAAGAAAATGTCTTGCGGGTATGAGGGAATGTACAGCGTATCTTCAGGTGTTGATGTTCACTGTCGTCCTCTGCTGTCAATCAGCTCTACCTCTGCATCTCCTCTCCGTTGCACAATTCCTCTGGACCTGGTTCCATCAGATAACTCCTTGGTTTGCCTCTCTGGCTGGAACTTGTTATCAAATGTCTTAAACCTTTTGATGTCTGTAATGATATGTGATGTTGCTCCTGTGTCGACAATGAAGCCCGTCAGTTCCATTCTTGACTGGCTCAGATTTTCACTTGTCTTAAAAGCATAAGAGTGTTCGGTGTCCTCCTCAGCCATCTGCTTTGCGTTGTCTTTGTTAATGCTGTCGCCTTCGGCATGTTCCATCTCTGTGTGCCTTCACAACTTCTCAATTTTACCTTAAAGTCTGCAAAGGTCATAGTCTCATCGCTATGTGTCACATAAATGGTAAATGGCTTAAACGTTTCTGGGAGCCCCTTCAAAATCATTCCTATCTGGATACTGTCACTTAATGTTTCCCCTGCACTTCTTAGTGCTGTAATGGCATTCTCTGCACTTATTATATAATCAGTCACGCTTTGTCTATGCATCTTCTGCAATGAAGTCAACTCAATGTACAAACTAATTATTCGTGCCTTGCAGTTTCTCACATAACAAAGGATAGGCTCTTATTGTCCAGAAACGGTATTAAATCAGCATAGGCCTCACCATTTCTTTTGGCATCTTCCTCTCTGTCTTCATATCTGGTCAACTCATGCAGTATCGTCTCTTTCAGTTCTTGTAACTGTAGATGGTCCAAAAATTTTGTTTCCCACTGTTCGTAGTTCTTCTCATCTCCACTGAACACTAACCTACTCCAATGGTTACCCCTTTCTCTCTTCTTGATTCCAGCAGCCTATGCGTCAGCCATGTCGTTTACTTGAAATTACTTGGTGATGCAAATTAACTCACATATGTCCTGGGCCCATAACCTGTTGACACATAGACTAAATGGCAAGAAATTATTAACAATGTATGCTTGTGAATAAGGCAAAAATAAACCGAGGATATACAGAGTAATATATTGACAGAGGAAAAATTACTACAATGCTCTCTGAAACTTTTCAACTGTGGAACACACTGGTTGGTCTTACGATCTCTTTTTATTATTATAAACACACGCACCACCTTGCATCAAGATCATGTGACTATTAAACGAGGGAACATATCTTGCAAATGACATTGCATTATAAAGCTTAAGCATAATCTCCCTGGAATTGTACTCTGCACATCATGCTATATAATCTAACATTCTGTTAGCCTTCTTAATGGCATCTGAACAGTGTCTGGCAGTTGATACTGTCGAGTCCACTATGACTCCTAAATCCTTTATTCATAAGGTGTACTTTTGATTTTCAGTTATCCCTTTCTGTATTCAAATCTAACATTTTTACTTCTTACATGTATTACTTGTAAAAGAAGTAGTCTTAACACACGAAAAAGATTTGGGGCAGCCACCTGTATATTGTCCCTGGCTGCAAAAGGTCAAAGAGATTAGCAATGCTGTACTTCTGTTGAGTTCCAAAACTGAACTGATCTTGTTAGGAAAAGATGGCAGCTTTATAAGCTGAAAGCGGAAGTGATGTCAGTCAGGGCGCCGGGACCAGAAGTGATGTCAGTCTGGGTACTGGAACCAGAAGTGACGTCAGTCTGAGCGGTGGAACCAGAAGTGATGTTGAATCAAGCAGGTTTTCTTGTATTTGGCCTTCAGAGATAGTCGCATGTGCGTGACATACTTTACTTAGATTATATTTCATCTGCCATGCTGTACAAGTTCTTCTGCTTTGTCAAATTATCTGCTTTTTTATTAACTTGAATGTCTTAAGGTGACACGATGGTGCAGTGGGTAGTGCTGCTGCCTCGCAGTTAGGAGACCCGGGTTCGTTTCCCGGGTTCTCCCGGGTCCTGCGTGGAGTTTGCACATTCTCCTCGTGTCTGCATGGGTTTCCTCCGGGTACTCTGGTTTCCTCCCACAGTCCAAATAAATGCAGGTTAGGTGCATTGGTGATCCTAAATTGTCCCTAGTGTGTGCTTGGTATGTGTGTGTGTACACCCTGCGGTTGGCTGGCGCCCTACCCAGGGTTTGTTTCCTGCCTTGTGCCCTGTGTTGGCTGGGATTTGTTCCAGCTGACCCTTGTGACCCTGTAGTTAGGATATAGCGGGTTGGATGATGGATGGATGGATGGATGGATGAATGTCTTAATTAGCTGGAAATCAAAATATTTGATAGATAGATAGATAGATAGATAGATAGATAGATAGATAGATAGATAGATAGATAGATAGATAGATAGATACTTTATTAATCCCGATGGGAAATTCACAATTTGCTATTGATTGTGAGTACACTTAGTATATGATGTCTTAAATCAGAGTCAAATCAATTCAGTTTGTCTTTTTTGCTAAATCTTAATCCAGTAAAGATTTAATTAGCATGTTTAAATAAACACATTTCAAAATTGTACCTTATTTACCCATTCAAAATATACAACCATTTCTATCATTACAGCGGGGAAAGGCAATAATCCATCAGAAATCCTGACAACAGTAGCCTTGTTCATATGTTTAATTGTAAGTGGAACTCTGTGGAATAAGAGGCTTTTTGATTCATCACTGTATAAACGTGAATAAAACACTATTTCTGCTAGTTGAAATAGTTCATCAAAAATTGGTCAATACTAAAGAAGTCAAATTAACATCTGTTTATGAGATAGTAAAATATTTATTTAATTTTTTTACTAGAGGAATGTCTAACTGTAAGAGCCAATCTTAGAAAGTTAAAGTTTTGAGTTAAACTCAAATTAATGTTTGCTTAATTTGAATGGAATATAATTTTTTTTTCATAGCCATAGACAATGGTATAGTCTTTTCCCCCTATAAGTTAGTAAGAGATAGAACCTTCTTACTATAACTGAGAAACAGTTTGATAATAGATTCAGTTGTTGTTTAGAACAGGTCCCAGTACATAGGGACTTAAAAGACCCATTTCTACTCAGAAATGGGATAAGCATACAGTTTTCTGAACGTTGTCGTTTTGAAATGTTTCAGAAATGTTAAGCAAATAGTAACGATTTGAAATGTAACAAGATTTAAGCTTTGAACAGAACTTTTCTTAATAAGAATTTTCCTTTTTTTTGCTGTTTTAATTTTCTTTTTTGTGTGAACTGTTTTACTTTGAATTTTAACTAAACTTTTAAAAATGAAGATATTTTGTCTGTGGAATCATTTCTACGCATCAGGCTTTTGTTGAATCCCATTTTTAAGTTAAAGCTGCTGAACTTTGACAATTTTGGAAAAACGCAGCTACACTAACATTTATAAAGTATTATGTAAAATCTGTGTCCAGTAATTCCATTCTAAAACATCAGTATCATTGTTACTAATTTATCAGTTAAGTCATCACTTGTATTTCTAAACATAAGATGGTTTGCTTTACAAAAAGTTACATTTTGAAAACAATTTCTGTTCTATATAGTTTACCTTGTTATTTGTAAGTATTAGAGTGTGAGGAAACACCTCACAATGTGATACTTTAAAAGCTCTTTGCCCCGTTGATATTTAATTCTTTGTACTCACCATCCTTAAAGAAAAAGGGGTACTTGTTCACTTACTGGTTTGTTTCCCCAGATGCACACTGGGAATGGGCGAGTGTTTCCATTCAAGGTGGAGATGCATGCCTGCTGCCTATTGTGCTTTGTCTCGGTGTTCTTCTGGTGTGACCTTGGTGTTTGGGAGTTGTGGTACTGCATAATAAGTACCTGGTGTACTTTGCAGGTGTCTGGGACAGACGTTAAGCAGGATTCACATCCCCTGGAAAAATGAGTCAAAAATATTCTTCAACAGAAAAAAATGTTATTACATGTAACAGAAACATGTAAGTATTAAAATGTCAACATAAATACAGTAGGAAAGGTACGTCCAGTGACCACTGCTTTACTGAAGCAGATTTGGTACACATCCTTCATGTGACATGTTTTGAAACAGTCTCCAGTGCACAACCTGAAGTCATAACTGGGACAGTAGAATCATGTTTCTTTGCACATTTTTTTAAATATTTTTCCTTTTGCTTGAAAATGAGAGGGTAGAATGTCAGTAACTTATCTGCATGATGGACATTCCCATTGTGTTATTGTAGGCTACCACAGCACAAGGCTGAGTGATTTCCACATTTCCCTGATGCAAACAACAGTTGCTACATTATGAATAGTGCTTGGGGAGCTGGCATCTCTCGGCTTTCATTTTGTTTTTGTAAGGGTGATGATCACTGTGCATGTAAGAGCTGACAAGCACAGTGGGCAAACAGAAGAGAGTCTCAACTGACTGTCTCGTATTTTATTTTAAAATTAAAAGGGGGGGGGGGGGGGGACAGTATTGTTCTGTCCTTACCTGTTTGCATGCTTTTGGTTAAGGTTAATTGGCAACTGTAATTTAGATTGCTGTGAGCACGTGTCTGTCATGAACTGCCTGCCCTGTTATATTGCAGGTCAATCAAAACATATCACTCTTAAAATGGGTATTATTTCCCTTCACTGTAGCAGACTCTCATGATGGTCCTCACATTTACTGCAAATACGTTTATATTTACAGTCAATTGGTGGTGATATGCTGGATAGGCCTTTATTCAATGTTTGACATTGTGGCGTACGGCTGGCAGCTCATCCTGTGATGGAAGGATAGGGTAAGGCAGCTTTTCCTTGTCACTGCCTCCCCCAAAACGCTAAATGGCAACTTCCCTAGGATATGGCAGTGCCCCAGATTCCCGCAGGGCATTCTGGATCTTGGAGTTCGGTTGCGCAGCCCTGTTGGGTACTGTGGGTGCTGCCAGGGGGAGCTGCAAAAGGACAGAATGACTCATACCAGATTTATAGCCCAGGAGTATTCCCAAGTCACAAGGACGGAAGTACCGAAGTACTTCCAGGCTGAAGAAAAGTATAATTCTCCATCTGAACTGGAAGTGCTGACAAGTCACATGGACAGATGGAAAGAAGCACTTCTGGGTTGAGGACTATATAAAGGACTGATGGAGACCCAGCAAGCGAGCCGGAGTTGGGAGGAGTGTGACGGAGCTTGCTGGGAGGTGTAGTGGAGAGAAGAATGTTTTTTTATTGATTTACTTGTGTTTATTGTGGCTGTGGAACTTTGAAGGCACAATTCAAAAAGGCAAAAGAAATTAAAAAGCTGTCTGTGTGCCAGGTTAAGCACTGGTATAGCGCCATCTAGTGTAACAACATATCTCTCTGCTTTTTATTATGTTTCTAGGTTATGACAAATGTATTCAGGAAGACAAGTTTTGAAGTAAGGTGATTACAGTACACTCAGTAATAACGGCATTGGAGAATGGTGACATGTTGCATATAAGAATGTCACTGTGCATTTTAAGAATTTCACTGTATTTTCTATGCATCACAATAATGACCCTGTAGACTTGTAAGCTTTGCCTTGTTCTCCAGAAACTAATGAATATATCTTCTGCACACTCCTAAAGATATCTTCAAGCCCAAATTCTCGATTCCTGAGTGAAGTATCTTGGTGGCTGTGTCGTAGTGTGGGTTGCATTCCTGTTATGGAAAAGTTTTGATTTCTTTATTGGGCAAAGTAGATGGGAGTGAATACAAATCCTGCAGAGAAGAATTTCTGTCTCAATGGTAATTAAACCATAAGCGATCTGTGAAGGGTCTGAACAGTATAGAAAAAAATGTAACGGTCTCCAATCATTAGATCTAAACCCAGCAGTGCACTTTGGGGTGATTCTGGAGTGGTGCTTTAGCCAGATTTTTCTACCATTATCATTTAAACCCCAATTGATTGAATTTTTTCATAAATATGGTGTAATATCCCTCCAGCACAAATCCATGCACTTGTATAATCTAAGATGTTCAGTCATCTTTTAGTGACCCAGTCTACATTTAAGATTACAATGTGGCACTCTGTGGTGCTTGCCACCACTAATCCAATAGATTTTTTGCTCATTTCATGGAGTTTCCTCCTTGTCTGTGTAGTTTTACTTCGAACATACTAAATTACAAAAAGGTGTGTCATATTAAAGGGGTTAAGTACTTGAACAATCAATTATCTTTTGTATTATATTTGTAATTAATTTAGACCCCTTTGCTAAGATGTCTTTTCTCTTGGACATTAAAGAGTCTTTTCTGTTGATCTATGTCAACAAAGCCAAATTAAATCCACTATGATTCAATCTGAATGAGATATTAGGACAATGATGATTTTAGTAAGCCAGACAAGATGGACTAGTCAAATTTGTCAAGCTTATGCTCTAAAAAAGAAATTTATTTCAACAATAACGTTTTGGTACTGGAGATGCCAGCACTAACTTAGAAAACTAGTTGTGATCTCAACAGTATAAAAAGAGGATAGGATACAAGTCTTTTATATCATTTCATTAAAAATTGCCCTTCAATGGATTTCATGGCATAACGTCAATTTGAAACAGAAGAGAGGGAAAAAGAATAGGAAAATTTAAGTCATGAATTATGATCAAATCTGGGTATTGTAGTCAACAATTGTTTCTGAAGGAATTTTTACATGTATTCATTTTATTTACATTTTTTTACATACAGAGTTTAAAGAAAATAGCATAGTAATTCTTTGGCATGCCCTTTAGCCATTCCATCCTTTCCTATGTGTGCAGTGACTAGAAAGAGTTTACTTTGAGCCATAGAAAAAAACAGAGTCTCTGAACTCCTTATCAGGGGACACCATGCTCCTCTGATTCATCTCTAGTAATAGACACTCCAAGCTTTATTTTCATTTTAGATTACACAGAGAAACAGAATTTGAGCTCTGTCCCAGAATCACCATTATCCTGAAAAACATGAGGTTGTATTTCAAAAAGTCCTAAGAACAATGTTGATAATGGATATTTCTTGTTCATCAGTAGAAATTTGTGGTCTGCCAGATCCCAGCTACCATTTATCATCTCTTTCAAACTATGCAGATGCAGAACTATGCAGATAGTAAAAGGAAGTAAAAAGGCTAAGGTAGCTGTACGTACTGCAGAGAAAATCTCAGTGGCGCAGACTGATACTGTATGTCTCCTGCTTTATTGTTATGGACAATATTGCATAATAGTTTAATGACCACGTATCATGAAGTAGCTCAATGGTAGAATGGACCTGTGAAGTGGCAGTATGTATGAGTGGTTATGGGTGTGTGCTTGATCATGCTCTGTGATTGCCTGGCTCCTATGTCCAGGGTTGGACTCTGTTCTGCTTCTGGTGCTGCCAAATTAGATACTGTCTCCCTGTGACCCTAAACTGGGTTAGGAAACAAATGGATGGACTACATATCATTAATGTAACACTGCAAAGAAGCCAATTCTGAGTAAAAATACCATTCGAGACTAACAATTTTAGGACTGTAGATAATAGAATTAATCTAGAGAATTCAAATAGTCATACATACAGTGCAGATAAATGGTATTAGAGAAACCAAGGCACAAGACCATTAAAATGACTTTTAAAGTGCTCTTGCCATTTATGAGAAAGAGAATTCTTAAAGTTGAAAATGGTGAACTTATTTATTATTAATCCTCTTCATGACAAAACGTGAATAAGGCATAAACAATTTGCCTCCATCTGGTCCTGTCTTGAGCTATGTGTTCTGCTTCACCCCATATTAAGTCCATCTCCTTCAGCTCATTTATCATAGTTCACCACCAGGTTGTTTTTTGTGAATTTCCCCTTGGGATTAATAAAGTATCTATCTATCTATCTATCTATCTATCTATCTATCTATCTATCTATCTATCTATCTATCTATCTATCTATCTATCTATCTATCTATCTATCTATCTATCTATCTATCTATCTATCTATCTATCTTTAGGCTGGCCTTGTTTGTGCTTCCCAGGTGGTGTCCATCTCAGAGCAACCTTAGGTATACGGTTCTGGTATATTCTGAGGATGTGGTCAAGCCACTTTAAACATTAGCGCTCTCAGTTTTCTTGTAAAGGTCTTCATTGCAGATCTTCTCAGGCCAGAAGATATGACAGATCTTCTGGAGACATCCATTGTGGAAGGCATCTATCTTATTCTTGTCTCCCTTTACAAGAAGCCAGCTTTCAGAGCCATACAAAAGAACTGGTTTGGCATTGCTATTGTAGAGTCTAATTTTTGTTCTCAAGCTGCACTGTTTGGACTTCCAGATGGGCTGAAGTCTTGGAAATAAGTTGTGTGCTTTCCCAAGTCTTGCTCTTATGTCCTTTTGTGCTGCACTATTCTTACTAAGAAGACTCTTAAGATATATAAACTCCTCAACATACTTGAGTGGAGCATTATTTACTGTAGGTACACTAAGGTTGGCATTTATGCACAACATTTGTGTTTTAGAGGCACTGATGTTGAGGCCTGTTTGCTTAGCAAAGGTGTTCAGTCTGTTAGTCTTCTCCTGCAAATGATGAAATTTTGAGGAGAGAGCAGCAAGGTCATTGGCAAAGTCAAGATCATCAAGCTGGGATAATAGTGTCCACTGGATGCCTCTATGTGTGTCAGCTCTTGTCCTCTGCATGATCCAGTCAATGATAAGCAGAAAGAGGAAGGGAGAGATGATACATCCCTGTCGTACACTGGACTCCTCCAGGAATTGCTCTGAGAGGGTTCCATCAACTATGACACTACACTGAAACTGAGAGTAGAACATCCCCATGAGTGTGACCATTTTTGGAGGAACTCCATATGACCACAAGAACTTCCATAGGGTGTCACGGTGCAGGCTGTTGATGGCTTTCCCGAAGTTGATAAAGTTGATGTATAAGTGACTGTTCCACTCTATGACCTGTTCAATGATGTTCCACCGAGCAAAGATCTGATCAATGCATCTAAACCCTGCCTGTTCCTATCTCAGCTTCTGGTCAACTGCTACATCAATTCTGCCAGGAACAATCCTGCAGAAAACTTTGGATGGAATTGAGAGCACTGTGATGCCTCGCCAGTTTTCCCAGTTGTGGAGGCTGCCTTTCTTATGGATTTGACTATTAAGCCCTAGTTCCAGTCCACAGGTATTGTGTCCTTTTCCCAGATCTTCCTAAAGAGGTCAGCGAAAATCGTTGTTGAGGTCCACTTTCAGCATTTCAGCATGGATGGCATCAATAAAGGTAGCTTTCCAACATTCATGGCTTTGATGAAGAGCCTGACTTCTGCTTCAGTTGGGGGACAAGTGTCAATGTCCAGGATAGTATTGGCTGGTGGAGGGTCAGTAGGGTCATCTGGTGGTAGGTGACTGAGTACTTCCCGAAAGTGTTGTACACATCTGGCAGCTTGTTCCTGCTCTGTTGAGAGATTGTTAACATCCTTGTCATTCACATGTCTCAGTGCTCTTGTAGACAACACTCATCTTGCCTCTTGCAGGAGCATGTTTAGCTTCACCTACCAACATCTCAACAAAGGTTCTCTTGTGTCTCCTAGTGCTCTTCTTAACTATCTTTGCTCATGTAGGCTTTGTTGACCTGCTCTTGAAGACTTGGTGACTTTGTGTTCAGCAACTTGGCCTTCAGTAGTTTCCTTTCTTCAGTTTTCTGCCTGGTGTAATCCAGTCTTTGTCTTTTTTCTTTCTATAGCCTAAGACTTTGGTAGCGGTATCAGTGTATGTTCTCTCAATGGACTCCCATTCTCTATTGATATTGGGTTCCAAGTCAGATTCATCAGCCAAAGCAGCAAAGCGATTTCTCAGCTCCACAACAAACTTTCTGTGGTGTTTGGGCATCTGAGCTTGACAACATCAAAATATTTCCTCTGTTCCTTCTGTTTGACCACTTTTCTAGGCTTCAACATGATGAGTATTGTGACTTGGTGGTGGTCAATGTAAACATCTGGCCCATGACAAACATGGACATCAAGACCATGTGCCACTTTCCATTGATCAAGATGTGCTCGGTCTGGTTAGTCGTAGAACCATCAGGTGACTTCCATGTGAGCTTATGGATGTTTTTGTGTGGGAAGATGGTACCGGCAATTACACAGTTGTCTATACAGAAATCAACAAGACGTTCACCATTGTCATTTATAACACCACATATGAAAATAAGCATTGTATCGTAGTGCACGTTAGTATGGCAAGGGATAAGTCACAAAAATGCTTGTGCCTGTGTATTTTTTTTTCTTAGCAAGCTGGAAAGCACCAATATTTCATGAGTCAAGGTCAACAACAACAGCAACATTTATTTCTTTTTTTTTTAAATTTTATTTATTAATTTTATTGTAATCATTCCATACAAATAGATTAATTTATAGCAAAAAAGAATTGAAGACAAATCAAACCCCACCCTTGAGAAGGAGAGCTTAGCCAAAGGAAAATTGCTTAGGGCTTTTTAATAAGGCAACAATAAACAAAAGAAAGGAAGAAATATATATAGGTAAATAAAAAAATAAATGTGGTAATAGTTATTTCTCTTATTCTAAAATAATATTGATTAGATCCTGCCAGTTTTTGAAAAAATTCTGTACAGATCCTCTGAGAATTTTATTTTTTCCAATTTCAAATAATATAAAACATCGGTTTCCCACCGACTTATCAGAAGAGAGTTAGGATTCTTCCAATTTAACAAAATAAGTCTGCGTGCCAAAACTGTAGTGAATGCAATCACCGTTTGCTTGTCCTTCTCCACTTCAAGTCCGTCTGGAAGATCACCGAACACAGCTGTTAATGGGTTAGGAAGGATTGTGACCCCAAGACTGTCTGAAAGGCACTTAAACATTTTGTTCCAAAATGATGTTAGTGTGGTGCAGGCCCAAAACATGTGACCCAGTGAGGTAGGAGCTTGGTTGCAGCGCTCGCAGGTTGGATCTTGCCCTGGAAACATTTTGGACAGTTTTAAGCAAGACAGATGAGCTCGATATATAATTTTTAGTTGAATAATTCTATGCTTTGCGCATATGGAGCTCGAGTGAATTCTCTGCTTTGCTACCTTCCACTCCTTTTCTGATATATTGATTACGAGATCTTCTTCACAATGTCCTCTTGGGTCTTTGAAAGGTAGGGACTCTAATAAGATTTTATATAATGAGGAAATGGTGTTTAATTCTTCAAAATTGAGCAGTACTTTTTCCAGCATGGTGGAGGGTACGAAGTGAGGAAAATCGGGCAGTTTCTGTTTAACAAAATTTCTAATTTGAAGATAGTGAAAGAAATGTGTAGCTGGGAGGTTGAATTTGGAACGTAATTGTTCAACAGATGCAAATATGTTGTCTATATAAAGATCTCTGAGTATGTTAATCCCAAAACTTTTCCAGGTATTAAAAACTGGATATGTTTGCGAGGGTTGAAAGAGGTGATTCTCTTGCAGTGGTGCCACAGATAAAAGATTTTCCATCTTAAAATGCTTTCTAAGTTGGTTCCATATTCTGAGTGAGTAAAGCACAATATGGCTATTAGTATATTTGTGATAACTTGCATTTATTGGAGCGCAGAGCAGGGAGTATAAAGAAGTACTACAGGATTTTACTTCTATTGCAAGCCAAGCCTGTGTATGTTCATTTTTTTGTGTCCAGGTTTTTATGGCTTGTATGTTTGCTGCCCAGTAATAAAACTGAAAATTAGGTAAAGCCATGCCACCTTCTGCCTGAGGTCTTTGTAAGGTCACTCTTCGGATACGTGGGTGTTTTGAGTTCCAAATGAATGAGGTTATTGTTGAATCTAATTGCTTAAAAAATTATTTATTGATATATATTGGAATATTTTGAAATAAAAAGAGAAGTTTAGGAAGGATATTCATCTTAACAACGTTAATTCTTCCGGCTAGAGTGAGATGAAGGGTCGACCATCTATGCAAGTCTTGCTTAATTTTTTTCCATACAGACGGCAAAATTTTGTTGATAAAGAGCTTTATGTTTACTTGTGATATTTACCCCTAGGTATTTAAACTGATCTGCTATGGTAAAAGGTAAGGTGTCCAATCTAATATTATATGCTTGTGAATTCACTGGAAAGAGTATACTTTTATTCAGATTAATTCTGAGACCAGATATCTTTTGAAATTCTGAGAGTAATGTTAAAACTGCAGGCACAGTGTTTTCTGGCTCTGATATATATAAAACCATATCATCTGCATATAGAGAAATTTTCTGTTCCAGTCCTTCTCTGATAATCCCCTTTATTTGATAAGAATTTCGACAGTGAACCGCCAGTGGTTCAATGGCGAGTGCAAACAGTAGTGGTGACAAGGGACATCCTTGTCTAGTACCACGTTCTAGCTTAAAGTAGTCTGAACAAATGTTGTTAATACAAACTGAAGCTTCTGGATTGGTATACAGTAGTTTGATCCATGCACAAATATTCAGGCCAAACCCAAATTTCTCCAATGCAGTGAAAAGGTAGTTCCATTCAATCATATCAAATGCTTTTTCTGCGTCTAATGATAGTAATATCTCTGGGGGTGTTTGATTTTGCTGGTGAATATATTACATTAAACAGGCGTCGGAGATTGGAAGATAGGTGTTGGCCTTTAATAAATCCAGTTTGATCCTGTGATATTACCGAGGGCAGCACTTTCTCCATCCTTCTAGCTAGAATTTTTGAGAGTATCTTAACATCATTATTCAGGAGTAAAATTGGTCTGTATGATGCACATTGTAACAAGTCCTTATTTTGTCTAGGAAAGACGGTGATTAATGCTTGACGAAATGTTTGAGGTAGTATTTGGTTGTCTCTAGCTTCTGTAAATGTTGCCAATAAAAGGGGAGCTAGCTGAGTGGAGAATTTCTTATAAAATTCTACAGGGTAACCATCAGGGCCTGCTGATTTCCTGCTTTGAAGTGACTTTATAGCATCTAGTAATTCTGTTAGCGTCAGAGGTTTATCCAGTTCCTCAGCACTTAAAGCATCTATTTGTGGTGTCTGTAATGTATCCAGAAATGCATTAGATTGTGTGTTGTCTTCTTTGAACTCTGTAGAATATTTATAATAATCTCTAAATGCGTGCATTATATTTTTATGGTCAATGATTTCTTCTCCATTCGTGTTGGTGATTACTGGTATTGCATTGCGAACTTCTTGTTTGTGAATTTGTTGAGCTAAAAGCTTATGTAATGATGTCTTGACTTATAAATAAGTTGTTCAGTTTCTTTAGTTGTTAAGATGTTGAGTTCTGTATGCAGGGCCTGCCTTTTCCTGTGAAGAGCTTCACTTGGACGCCTGGCTTGTTCTTCATCTATTCTGGTAATTTCGCTTCTTAGCTCTGACACTTTCTTGGTTTCTAATTTATTTCTGTGGGAAAGATATGAAATAATCTGTCCTCTTAAAAAGGCCTTTAGAGTTTCCCAGAGTGTTCCTGCAGAAACCTCTGTGGGCATGTTTGTCTCCAGGAAGAAGCTGATTTGTTTGGATATAAATTCTGTGCAGTTCTTGTCTGCTAATAGAAGAGGGTTAAGACGCCATCTACAAGGTGAGTGTGAGGGGCTTAATGATTTTAGCTCCAAGACTAGAGGGGCGTGGTCGGAGATAACAATTGTGTCGTATCTGCACGATTTAATCGTAGGCAGGAAATTATTATCTATAAAAAAATAATCAATTCTTGAGTAGCTATGATGCACTGGTGAGTAGAACGAATATGTTCTTGAGTTTGGGTTAAGAAACCTCCAGGGGTCTGATAAATTGTGGTCAGTTAAAAACTGTGTAATTGTCTTTGCAGTGTTAGATGTCGTCCCCCCTGTCACAGGAGTCCTATCTAAGAATGGATTTAAAACACAATTAAAGTTCCCAGCCTTTATATTTTTATGAGTGTTCACATTGGGAATGGATGCAAATACATTTTGCATGAATTCCTTATCATCGACATTGGGTGCATAAACATTTATCAAAATAATTTTACTGTTAAATAAGTTGCCCATGACCATCACATATCTCCCTTCAGGGTCCGATACTACATCTGATGCTACAAATGGAACTGTTCTGTGTATGAGAATTCCCACCCCTCTAGTTTTCTTTATAATGCTAGAATGAAACATTTGGCCAGTCCAGTCTTTTTGTAGTCTGAACTGATCCTTGCTTAGTAAGTGGGTCTCCTGTAAAAATACTATTTTAGTGTTTAAGCCTGTTAGGTGAGAGCATACTTTCTTTCTCTTTAATTCGTGATTCAGGCCTTTAACATTCCAGCTCACAAAGTTAACTGTCCCATCATGGAGACATTGATTCTGAGTTTTTAATGTCATTTTATAGTCTTAACTGGTAGTGAGGCAGTTTTAATCTTAATTTCAAAATTCCCCATGAGTTATGGCATTTTAGCCTATTGTTGCATTGATATTTATAGTTATAAGAAGAATAGATTAGATAAAGCCTTGTAGCGGTCAGGGGCTGCTAAGATTCACACCGTCAAAGATGACGGTGATTTATTTATTTTAATAGAAGAGATCCCAGGAACGTCCCCAGCCTTGGATCGACCCACACACACTCACAACAGAGACAATAAAGCACACTGGGAAAGGCAAACAATTATAAATATAATGACCCAAAATAATTAATGAAAACAGTAATACCACCCCTGACCCCTTCGGTGATATTACATTTAACATATAAACACAAACACCACACAGAAAAGTCCATATAAACCAAACCGGATGAAGATGAAAAGTGACCAAGTCCAGCGATCTGTATGTTGAAAGGGAGAAGGAAAAATACAGTCCTACCGGTAGTTACTGATGATGTGGATGAAATCAGATGGTTGATTCAGGAGCGCTCCACTCTTCCGGAAAACCAAATAATCCAACACAGCTCTCAGTGCACAGGTAGACAGACAATCCAGACCCCAACAAACGAATACAGTCCAGGACAAAAAGATTAAAGTTCCAATAACAGCAGGCAGAAACGACAAATAACCGCAACACACACCGCACCAAAACAAAACAAACTTTTTCCTCCCCTCCTTTTGCCCTCTGCCCTCCTTTTAACTACCTGTGGCTACCTGTGGCCACCTTTGACCCCAGCAGCCCCAGCAAGGACTGCTGGGAGATGCAGTTCTTATAAAGTAGCACTGCTACAGCCTGCTCTCCCCCCTTTATCCCCCCACCCCCCTATTTTGCCTCCCCACATGAGGCTAGATCCCACTTAGCAATGTCCCAGTCCTCTGACATACAAAGAGACAGAGCATGTACAAAGTGACAAAGCACGTACAAAGAGACAGAGCACGACAAAGAGACAGAGCAAGGGATAAGTCACAAAAATGCTTGTGCCTGTGTATTTTTTTTTCTTACCAAGCTGGAAAACACCAATATTTCATGAGTCAAGGTCAACAACAACAGCAACATTTATTTCTGTAGCACGTTTTCAAACAAGACAGAACTCTGACTCTTGTTTGCGCTTATGCCCTGAACAACAGTTCGAAGTACCCGGCCTTCTTGGAGTCCTTGGAAGAAGCACTGCGAGGTGCAGCTCCTGGGGACTCTATCGTCCTGCTGGGAGACTTAAACGCTCACGTCAGCAAGGAAGTATCTCGGGGTCTTGTTCACGAGTGAGGGAAGAATGGAGCGGGAGGTCGACAGACAGATCGGTGAGGCATCCGCAGTAATGCGGGCTCTGCAACAGTCTGTCGTGGTGAAAAGAGAGCTGAGGCAAAACGTGAGGCTGTCGATTTACCAGTCGATCTACGTTCCTACCCTCACCTATGGCCACAGGCTTTGGGTAGTGACCGAAAGAGCAAGATCATGGATACAAGCGGCCAAAATGAGTTTTCTCAGCAGGGTGGCTGGACTTTCCCTTAGAGATAGGGTGAGGAGTTCAGTTATCCGGGACAGACTCGGAGTAGAGTCACTGCTCCTCCGCATTGAGAGGAGTCAGTTGAGGTGGTTTGGGCATCTGGTCAGGATGCCCCCTGGACGCCTCCCTGGGAGGGTGTTCCAGGCATGTCCCACTGGGAGAAGGCCACTGGGCAGACCCAGGACACGCTGGAGGGATTATATCTCCTGGCTGGCCTGGGAACGCCTCGGGGTCCTCCCAGAGAAGCTGGAGGAGGTGGCTGGGGAGAGGGAGGTCTGGGCTTCCCTGCTTAGGCTGCTGCCCCCGTGACCCGACCTCGGATAAGTGGTGGATAATGGATGGATGGATGGTCTTCAAACAAGTGATGTAGCTCAAAGCGATTTACAAGATTAAGAATAAAGAAAGAAAATCTTAAAATTAGGCTATACTAATTAACAAAGAATAAAGTAAAGTGCAATGGCCAGGGAGGACAGAAAAAAAAAAAACCTCCATAGGGCTGAAGAAAAAAACAAAATCTGCAAGGGTTCCAAGGCCATGAGACCACCCAGCCCCCAATAGGCAAGTGTGTAGAGAGAGGCTAACAAGCAAGCTCCCCTGTCCTCCGTGAATGGAGGACTAGAGATTATGGTGGCAAGAACTGGATGTGTTCAAGGAGGGGAGAGGGTCTACCAGGTGGCCATGATGGATAAGACAGAGTGCTATGCTCATTAGGCTGGGAAATATTAGTGGAACTAATTTGAGGAAGGACCAAGGCAATGGGAAATTGGAGTCAGGTAGGAGTGTCAAATGAACTGAGTGAGGTAAACTTTTGATAAGGTCTGTAATAAATGTAAGGTAGCAGAGATGTTAATGGCTCAAGCTATCTGATTTGAGTCTGTATGTGTATTGCACAGCAAAGCTTGATTCTGCTACCTGTCCTGAGACACCGGGTGTCTTCTTTGGGCCAAGGGTGGCTCCATCTCTGCTTTGACACTGGCCATTCAATCTTACCTTTTTCTTTGTTACATACTGTATTATTTTATTGCCTAATATTATTTATGTTTTACATTACCTTCATTTTATTTCATTTTGTAAAGCACTTTGAGATACATTGTTTGTATGTGATAATGTGCCTGCTAGGCATTACCAGTTTAAACTAAATTCAACTTTAAAGTTTAAAGCACTTACCTGTTTAAGTCGTTAAAGTGCAGGGTGTGCCTACGCGGTCATTTTTTTTTTTCTTACTTTGGCTTTGGCAGGCACACACAGTGGGACACCAGTGACAGGTCGGGTCACCCAATAATAAAGGCAAATGTCTCTTTAGCCCCTGCCGTTAGCAAAAGAAAAGGTGCAAAGCGTTCAGTTACGTTTGAGCATGCATTGGTGTGAGAAGTTCAATTGATTGTGCTCACTCGCGCACACACAAGGCCGCTAGCCCTATTTAATACATGCCTTGCAAGGATTGAGAGGAGCACCTATGCAGAAGGCATTTTCGTCGGCCATGATTGGTGTAATCCTACCTCAAGGTGTTGTCTTTTGACTCAGTGGTCACTGGTGTGGCGCTCCCGATATCTATGCAAAAGGACGAAGATCCACATCTTTACAGTCCTGATGCTTCCTGTCTTGCTATATGGTTGCGAGACATGGACGCTAACCAATGACCTGAAACGAAGACTGGACTCCTTTGGTACTGTGTCTCTCCAGAAAATCCTTGGGTACCGTTGGTTTGAATTTGTGTTGAATGAGCACAAAGTGAGTGAGTGAGTTCTACGCACGGCGTTATGCATGAGGCCCCTGATGATCACTACTTTTCTGGCCCAAAACATTAAGAGCTCTTTTCCTCCAAAGCTACCAGAATTTGCCAAATTATAATAAACTTTTTTCATGTAACCCTCCATGTTCAATGGTGAAAGAAAAATGTCAGCATTTTAAAAAACAATGGTACTTTATTGACAATTTTCAAAAACAATATTAAAATTCAGTGATGCTTTACTGGTCATTTCTGCAACATGTTTAAAATAGACAAAAATGTTATATCACAGAAACATTAAGTTCAGACACATTTGCTTTTTCCATATCATATTCCCTGTAAAACGCAAAGGTACATCAGACATATCAGGTTCAGGGAAATGGCCTAAAGCAGACAGTTTTTTTAAGAAGTCAGTGGTGTCCTGGATGTATCTGGTTGTATTACGGGTAAGGGGTTTAAGGATGTGCTCCACCCAACCTGAAATATTTTCTGTAAGGGAGCCAATTCCTGAGATTATAGGCCTTCCTGGGTTCCCTTCTTTGTGGATTTTAGGAAGCATGTAGAAGTAACCCATTTTGGGGTTCTAAGGAATTAAACTGTTTACATGATCCCTGATGTCTTGAGGAAAGCTACTTACTATTTTTTTTAGTTTCTTTTTGTAGAGATCTGTTGGGTCTTCTTGCAGTTTGTAATAATGCATAGTACTGGACAATTGTCTTTGTGCCTGCTGTATAGTCTTCATGAACACATCAGATTATAAAGCACCCCCTTTGTCTGCTGGTTTGATAATGATTTCTGTATTTTCCCTTAGTGTATGTATGGCTCTCCGCTCATCCCCAGTAATGTTTTCTATCTGATTTTGCTGCCTGTTTAAGATTCCTGTTTTCACTCTCTGTCGGAAGCAGTCTATATAATTGTCCAGGGTGGAGTTTCTGCCAGCTTCTAGTGTCCATGTGGATTTATTGGTGGGGTTGTTGTAACTGCTTGTTGTTGGTTCCTGTGTAGCGGGGCCACATAGTGTTTAAATGTCAGTACTGAGTGCGTCTCGTTTCATTGTCCCGTTTACTGTTTATGTGCATCAGTTAATGGAAGGAGACCTCAGCCGCCAACCTGGAAAACACCTGTTTACAATCATTCAATCACAGCCGTCACAGGACTATATAAGCCAGCAGGAGGAGAAGGAAGGGAGAGAGGAGAGAAGGAGATTTTTCATTCACGACCACGAACCAACTGTACCAGTAATTGTCCACATCGCGCTTGCCAATCCAGTTTGTTTTTCCATCTGCCGGATTTATTTCAAGGACCTCACCACGAAAGACCCCGGGGTAGGACTTAATCATCCACCATACACACGAGGATTCACGGTGAGGCTGTTCCATTTTTTCCGGGGAGATTCAAACAACTCAATATCACTAATTCAGTCATCCGCTTTCAGGACAGTTTCATTATTACCGGACTCACGTTCTCATTCATTTTCAGTTTATCATTCATTGTTGTTTTCGTGTTGTGTGTTTATTTGTTACAGGGACAAAGGAGGGTTTTTGTTGTATATATTTATATATGTTTGGTGGTGTCTTGTTATTGCTGGGGTGGAGGGATATTTATATTTATATATTTGTTTCTGTTTTTTGCATGTCATTTTACTTAATACATTTAATCTGTTTAATTTTACATCCTGTTTTTGTGCTCATATTTTTCACCGTCGATTGTGGGGGGGAAAAGTTTAATTGGTAAGAAGTACGGCTTGATAGTTAGATTATCTCTCAGTTAATTATCCAGGCCACTGGTCTTGGAGGTGTAGCTGCCGGCTGGGTAAAAGGGGTCGGCCATTACACCTGTGTGTTACCGTTTTCTTACTTGTGGAAAAATTCTTTTAGTCTGAGTTTTCTGAAGAATTCTTCCATATCACTGCAGGGTCTGATGTTGTCAATGAGCTTTGCAGGACAATATGAGAGTCCCTTTGTAAGTACTGAAATCTCTGCTTCATTTGGTGTAAATGAGGAGAGATTAACAATACAGGTCTGCTGCTCTTAGTTTTTTGCTATTAAGTGTCCAGCTTTCTCACGTAGTCTATGCAGCTTTTTCTTTTTGTTGACAATAAGGAGTTTCTGGAGTCTTTTGTAATAGCGATGGAGCTCCTTTACCATCTCCTGCCTGTCATTTCCAAGGAGCAGCACGAGGTCTTGGATCTCTCTTTGCGTTTTCGTATTGATGTTGTAGAAAATTTGGATTAAGTGGTTTCTTATCCTTGCAGATGTCCTAAAACAAAGTTGCTCTGCAAACCGCGTATTATAAGTGTGAATGGTTGAATTCCTTATCATGATGCCTTTCGGGATAAGATTTTCTTTTTGCATTTCGGTAAGAAATGTAATGAAAGGCTTGTACAATGGTCTAATCGATAGAATGTTCATTTTTTAGATTATCACCAGCATTTTTTACAAACGTGTTAGCCTTTTGAAAAGGAAGAAAGATATTAAAAAAGTTTGTAGAAGTTTGTCTGAACTGTTGTAGTTCATGCCCCAAGTCCTTAATGTTTGATCCATATTTCCTGGCATACAAAAACAGAGAAAGGCATCACTCTTAGAGCTTGTTTATACTTCATGCTCAGAATGTGTACACGCCCGCATCATGGCTGCCACATGCTCCCAGCGTTCATTTGACTCCTCCTCTGAGCAGGTCCTCAGAAATTAACGCGAGGTGTGTGCGAGTTGCAGTACCAGCAAAAAGTCGAGGGGCACAGTGTGCTAAAAGTTGGAACGTGATGTCAGAGTCTCTGGTTACTATCTACATGTGACAGAAAGCCGCTTTGCAGATCCTGAGATCGATGTGTGCACTTCGATGTTTGATGAATGGTTCGATGTGCTGAAGCAAAATGCCGACATACAAATGAATTCGTGGTGCTTTTATATTCAAGTGTCGCATATTCCCGATCGTAATGACGCGATACATTTTAAAAGTCTTACATATCGTCTTCTGTGCCGTCTTTTTTTCCTAGGGCTTCCTCGGGACCTGACAGCAGCGGCAAACAGCAATAGATCGCCACACTGAGCACATTAAATGTATGATATTCCAACTCTCTGCACATTTAGAATCATAAGATTTATACTTGATATCACTTTCATGATGAAATGCATTAAAGTATGTATGTTACATTTTACAGATAAATCGTTAATTTCGTTTAAATAATGAATACTGTTAATTATTACACACATGGGGGTGACATGGTGGCAGAGCGGTAGCACTGCTGTCTCGCAGGGAGTCACGTCGCTGATATTCTCTGCCTGGAGTTTGCATGATTTCCTTCTGGGTTTCCACGGTGTGCTCCGGTTTCCTTCCAAAGATATGCAGATTTGGTGACACTAAAATGACGCTAGTATATGTGAGCGCTTGTATTCACCTTGTGATGAGATGATGCCCATCCAGGGATTGTTTCAGCCTCATGCCCAATGCTTGCCGGAATGGACAAATCCCTGAATTGATGGATTTAATCGTTAAACATCCTTTTCAGAGATATTGCGGTAAGGTGTCATTGGAATTTAATGGACATTCCAGGCAACTCACAACACAGCGAAGCCAAACCAGTTCTCACCGTGATAATATCTCGCACTGCCACCTGGTGGATTTCTCCAGATTTCCGTATAGTACGCACGCATGTATAAACAGTAAAACGCTTGCGTAGCAGGAGCGACCGCTGCAGCATGTGTCACGTCGCGTGAAGTATAAACCCGGTCTTAGGGTTTAAACTTTGGATAGCATGCATTACGATTTGGGTTTTGCTAGAGAATGGTCTACTAAACTCGGAGAGCATCTGAGCTAAGGCAGGGCTAAAAATGGCTACATGAAAGCTATCTTTGTTTAATAGGAAATCTGACCATTTCTGGCCTACAATAGAGTGTATGCTGTATAGTTTCCAATAATTTGACAGCTAAGCCATTTTTGTATTTTTGCAGCTGGCTTTATTATGATATTACATTGCTCAGTCATTTTCAATAATTGATTCCACAAGTTATCAAAAAATTACTCATCCCTGTGTGATGCATTAGTCACTGTCTTGCACCCCAAAACATGAGGCTGAGTCTCAGTACTTTAGCAAAACCAGCTTTATTCAACTTGAAACAAAAACAGCAGGATTATTTATTGCAGCAGGAGCTACCACTCTTCTATACACAGATACAAGAAACAGGCATAGTCGAGGCAAGGTCAGTGGCCAAGTTATACTGTTCCCTGCATTTATAATGTTGGCGTTGGGGGGTACCAAAAGAATTCAGAAACATCACATCCCCCGCTTAGCTTTGTCCACACCAGCATGGGCAGAGCAATATTGTCCTAGCTGGTCTGGCCAGGTGGGAGAGAATGTCAGCATTGGTGTGTGCAGCCCCAGGACAGTGGCAAACATCAAAAGCAAAAGCCTACAAGCTAATAGACCACTGAGTGAGCCGGGCATTAGTATCCATCTGTTTGTACAGCCAGAAGCAGGGCATGGTCAGTCACCAGGGTAAAATGCTATCCCCAGAGGTAGTAACAAAGGGTCTCTACTGCCCACTTAATTGCCAAGCACTCCTTTTCAATAGTCGAATAATTACGCTCCCTGGGAAGCAGCTTTCTGCTGAGAAATGTGATGGGGTGTTCTTCCCCCTGAAAACATTATGAGAGCACCACTCCTAAACCATAAGTGCTTGCATTTGTTTGCAGAATAAATTCATTCGGAAAGTCTGGATTGTGTAGAACCAGGAACAATGATAAGAGGTACCAAGAAGGCTATCTCACAGGCGTCGTTCCAGACAACACTACAATTCTTTCTGCCCTTTGTCAAGTCAGTGAAGGTGGTGGCCTGATGTGCAAAGTTGGAAATGAACCACCTGTAGTACCCCATGAACCCGAGGAAGGTACGAATCTGCCTCTGTGTTTCAGGACGAAAATATGTAAGCACCTCCAACACCTTGTCCATTTGAGGCTTGAGCAAACCCTTCCCCATGGACTATCCCTGATAATGGGTTTCCGACATACCCAGCCTGCACTGCTTAGGATTAGCCATCAACCCCACCAGCTGTAAACTGTCTTTTTGGCCATGCCTGGCCGTACAACAATTGCGGAACACACGATCGTAAAACCACCCAGTGTTACCATACAGGTGCCCTTGTATCACCTGCCAGAGGCGACAAGAAGGTGATATGTGAAGAAGTTCAGCAGATCCTTCAGTTAGGCATTATTCGTCCGAGCAAAAGCGAGTGGCAGAGCCCAATCATATTTGTCTCAAAACCCGATGGTTCAGTTCGGTCCTTTATTGATTTTAGGTGTTTGAATGAGATTTCCAAGTTTGATGTATATCTGATGCCGTGTGTGGGAAAAATCCAAGTTGCTATCGGCTCATTGAAGGCGAGCAAACTCCGTCTGAATGGCAGTCTCTTCTTCCTCTGTGTTCGATGAAGCATCGCACTCATCTTCCACTGCTACTTCGTTTTCGTCCAGGTCTGTATGGAGCGTCCTGTCCGGGGAGGCTATTGGTGCGCGTGACGGTGTGGAAAAGACTGCCAGCTGTCCCAGGATTCGTCCCACACCTTGCTGGACAACCTCAGTTAACTTTTCAAACTCGGTTCCTTGACTGATATTGTCTGCAGCAAGCCCCTCTCTATCCACTATGGGGGAAGGTGCTGTGCAGGTGGCCAAGACCCGCGGGAAGAGGGCATTCATTTTTCCTATTATGAGTGGCCAAGGCAAGGTGTCTGATATGGCAGTCCAAACCTTAAAGTTCTTCTCTTTAAATTTCAGAGGGAGTGATATAGTCTCATATGTTTTAATGTCCCCATGGACACAGTGGATGTTCACTTTGTCTGTGGTCTTATAAAGGGTCTGCCAGAGCAAGTCACAGTGGACTATGCAGAGGTCGCTACCAGAGTCCAAAAGTGCTGAGAAATCCCATGCAGCCATTGTAATAAATACCTTAAAATTATCCTCCTTTAACATCTTGGAGAAAACTTGCAATCTGCATTCCTGGGCCATTGTTTGCACAGGTGGGAAGTGGCACTCCTGTGGCAGATGTCCTGATTGATCACAGCAAAAGTACCTGTGTTCAGTCCCCACTATGGAGTTCCACCCGTGGCACTCGCAACCATGGAGGTCTGTGCTGGCTGGATCGAAATTGAGGTCACGCCTGGGTAGCCCCATTGTTTCCAGGTGGTTTGTGCATGCTCTAGTCTGTGTGTCAGATCCAGTAGTGAGTGAACATCATTTCGTAGCATTACATCACAAAGGCTTTTGTCTATCCCTGAGAGGATTGCATTAATAACAAGCTTCTCCACAATTCACTCAAAAGGGTCTCTGTAGATCCAGCTTTGAATCAGGTCTACTAAGCCATGGATCTGTCCTCATATGGGGTGATCCGGATCAATATGCCACAGAGGAAAGTGGCGCCCCTTGACCACCAGGCTCACAGCCGTGCAGAGGAGGATCTGTTGTTTCAAGAAGTCATAATCATCAAGTGTTTCGGAAGGGAGGTTTTGCATGACCTGTTAACTGGCCTCCCCAGTTAAAAACAGGCCACGATAGCCAGCCAGGTTCCCCTGTCCCAGCGCATTAATGTTGCAATGCACTCAGAGCAAAACAGAAAACACTCTGGGTCATCTGAGGGAGCCATCTTCACCAGCACATCCCTGAGGAGTACAAAGACCGGCATGCCCACAGGAGCCTCATTTTGCTCCTCTGGTATCAGGATATCATATGCCTCTTGGGGTTCCACTGGTGCAGTACCCCACACCTGGTACCATGTGACACGCGAGTCACTGTCTACAGTCTCAGTACTTTAGCAAAAAACAGCTTTATTCAACTTGAAACAGGAACAGCAGGGTTATTTATTGCAGTGTGAGCTGCCACTCTCCTATACACAGACACAGCAAACGGGCATAATCGGGGCCAGATCAGTGGCCAAGTTGTACTGTTCCCTGTATTTGTAATATCCCTTGCATCACCCATTGGCGACAGGCACGTATAGCGCATTTTCGAATGGCTCACAGTAGTTTCTTTAGTGCCTTGCTGCTGCACTACAGCTCTGTGGTTGCCTTGGCAACAGATAAGCAGACCTCCACAGATGCAGCACTCGCACTTCAGTGTGCCATCCCATTGGGGGGGGTGAGGGGTCCTAAAATGTTTAGAAACCTCACACTTGTAATCATTCAAATTCTCAGTTAAGGCCTCAATTAAATCAACATCTTTGGAAAGGTTAATTGATGGAGATTGTAGCATTTCTGATAGAAGTCTGGTTGCTCCAGAAACTTTACAGAATGTAACAATACAAACAAACTGTAAATTTAACTGTGCAAGCAGACCTCATGCCTTAACAGATCTATCCCCATGGTTTTCTTGGAATATCTCTTGCAAGACTCATAATGGCAGGAAGTCTGTTCATAATATTATATATTGCCATAAAATGACATACCCAGTGATGGTCGCTTAGTCTCTGGAGCTTTTCTGGTGAACCTTTGTACATCCCTCTGTAACAAATGTTAGAAAGCTAGGATAGACAAAACAGAAAAGGAAGCGGAGTTGCTGTCTATGTTAAACACAAGTCCTCTTCAGTTGGACGATGAGCCCCATCTCAGTGAAGGCATATGGCTTCTCCTGGAAAGCATTAGGGAAAGAGGCCTTATTTTAGAAGTGTATTATAGACCAACCAATGCAGACAATAATTTCAACACACAGCTTTTTAGTAATATTAAAATGGCAAGTTTACAGGGGGATATTATAGTCTTGGGGGACTTTAACTAACCGAACTGAGATAATTTTACAAATAGCGGAGCACAAGAGCAGGGGTTTTTAAAAGTAATCAGTGACTATTTTTTAACACAGTATGTTAAAGCACCAATGTGGGGTGAAGCCTGTCTGGATTTAGTTTTTTTTATAATAATCAGCATTGAATTGAAGGTGTAAAGGTGATTGAACCACTAGGGTCAAGTAATCATAATATAATACAATTCTCAGTGTTTTATAAGTGTGTGGATGCAAAGGCTAAAACTGTTAAGCTTAATTTTGGAAGGCAAATTTTGAGCAAATGTGGCCTTGTCTAAGGAGTATAGACTGGGATAAACTTTTAAGTGTGGAGACAGTTGGGGAGCAGTGGAACAGGTTTCAAAATGTTTTACATGTAATGCAGGACAGGTACATACCGATTTTTGGAATTAGTAGAAAACTAAAAAAAAAACTCTGCAGTGGGTTAATAAAGATTTTAAAAAGGTTTATAAGATTAATAACTCCAATGTGAACCATTAAGAAGGATATTAGGGAGGCTAAAAGAGAGTTGGAGAGGAATATAGCAAATAAGGCAAAAGATGACCCAAAGAGATTCTTTCAGTATTTTAGTAGTACTAGGGTGTTGTACCGTGTTAGCCATTATGAATGTAGAGAAAAGCCAAGCAAAATGACACCTTTTATTGGCTAACTAGAAAGATTACAATATGCAAGCTTTCGAGGCAACTCAGGCCCCTTCTTCAGGCAAGATGTAATCTTGTATTTTAAAGTATTTTAGTAGTAAAACAACAGTCAAGGACGAGGTGAAGTGCATCAGGAAGAGTATATGGGAATTTAAAAATAAAGACAATTAAATGGTGGGTGTACTGAACTTGCATTTTTCTGAGGTCTTCACAAGTGAGGAAGTAAATAACCTTCCAGCAGTAAATGGGACTACTAAAGAGGTACTGATTGATTTGGAAATTGTAGAGGGAGAAGTACTGCTCAGATTAAATAGGCTGAAATCAAACAAATCTACAGAACCAGATAATATTTACCCTCAAGATTGTAAGGAGGTTAGTAAGCACATACTGTATATAAACCCTTGACGCATACTTTTAGGAAGTCGCTGTGCACTGGGGAAATTCCAAAGGACTGGAAAATGACAAATATTATCTCATTATATAAAAAGGGTGACAGGGCAGATCCAAGTAACTATAGGCCAGTAGGCTTAACATGCATCACAGGAAAATTAAGGTAAAGAATTATAAAGGATAAGATTGACCATCACATGGCAAGACATGGAGTTTTCCTGAACAGTCAGCATGAGTTCAGAAGAGGGAGGTCATGTTTTACTAACATGCTGGTGTTCTATGAGGAAGCAACAAAAGGGTATGATCAAAGTAGAGCCAGACAGTGTTCAGAAGCCATTAGAAGTCAAACAGAATGTTAGTTTATATAGTATCCATATTACTAACCGAGAATGCTAAACCGGATGATGGACGCAGGCACATCCGGCAATGGGCCGTAGCTGCAAAAAGACGTACTGCGCAGGCGCAAAAAGAGTCCGCGAGAGTCGGCTGAGGAGCCGAGAAAGGCGGACAAAAGAGGGCGAGAGAGGCGGATGAGGAGAAAGGCGGACAAAAGAGGGCGAGAGAGGCGGATGAGGGTCCGCGAGAGGCGCAGGCGCAAAAAGAGTCCGCGAGAGTCGGAGAAAGGCGGACAAAAGAGGGCGACAAAGGTGGATGAGGGGCCGTGAGAGGCGGACAAGACCACAGAAAAAAGGAGTGAGCACATACAAAAAGGAGTCACAGAAATGAGCTGCAACAAGCACCGAAGAAAGGAAAAGGCACATAAAAAAGTAGTCAAACGCGGGCAAAGCACGAAACACATTGCACACGAAACTAAACACACCAAAAAAAAAGAACAGACGAGCGCACAACAGCAAGGCACGACCACACCCCCCCCCCCACCCTACAGGCACGGGACGGGACACACACCAAGAGGGGGATTCAACAAGCCCATGGAAGACAAAAAAAAAAGAACACAAAACCGACCCACAGACCCTACAAGCAAGGGACGGGACACACACAAAGAGGGGGATTCAAACAAGACACAGGAACACAAAAAGAAAGAAGACGCTCGCGCAACAACAATCCCCCCCACACATCCATAAGAAGTGACACCCAAAGCCACATATTCTAAAGTGAACGTCGACACCTTCACACTAGGCAGCATAGGTGTCGGCATAGGTGTCAGCATAGGTGGATGTCCTTTCAATAAAGCACTATTAACCGTTCAACTGCAGAAAAGGATACATATTAACAGTGAGTGCGATCCTCCTTATTACTTATCCATATTTCGCATGCTGAGAAAGAAACAAGTCATAAATACACGGTCACGGGTACAAAACGATTCGGAAAGGATAACGGGAACAAACACACGAACACGAAAGAAACAAGAAAATAGACGGCGGCGCATAAAACGCGCTTCTGAAACACCGGGAGAAAAAATGTCTCAGATCAAAAAACGCAAAGCACAAGTGACACCGTTACAGAGACGTGCCCAAATGGACAGACACAATGAACGTTAACGCATTCAGCGCGCGTGTCAAAGTGCTGCATCGAAAGAAGCACGATTTCAAAACGAAAGAGCTCGCGTATCAGACATACAAAAAAGGGAGCAAAGAGACAGAATAAATGAACGGAGACGTGAACAACGCGCAAATGAACTGACAGAAAAAAAAAAAGCAAGACGCGAAAAGCACCAAGCTCAAATGACCGACATACAAAAACGGACAAGGCTCGATACAAACAATGCACGGCGTAGACTGAAACGGACTTTGCGCAAAGCGGAGGCGAATAAAAAAAAAGAAAAAAATAGCGCGTCACAAATAATGGACATGCAACAAAAAGGCAATCAAACGCAAAAAGCGAAACATGCCCGTCGCGGACATCAACGCCACACACCTGTTAAACGCTTACGCAAAATGGCTGAAAACGCCTTCAATAAGGAATCCACTATTGAGGAAAATTCATTGGGATTAATGAATGTCATTTGCAATCATTGTCATTCACTTAACTTCACAGAAGAAACAACTGGCAATACAAATAATGAATTTACACGTTGTTGTCAAAAAGGTCAGATTAGACTGCCTCCTTTACATTCATATCCTGAATATCTAAAGAAGCTTCTAACTAACGATGTGCCTGAAAGTAAAAACTTTATGAACTGCATTAGATCCTACAATAGTTCATTTGCTTTTGCATCTACCGGAGTACATATCAGGCCACCAAAAGGCAATGGCCCATACTGCTTTCGCATATGTCGACAAATATTGCATCGCATTAGAACAGTGCACCCTGAAACAAATCAACAACGCAAATATGCACAAATCTACATCCTAGATCCAGATGAAGCAATCTATCAACGCATGAACCTTCCTGAAAACAAACAATGCACAGAGCTTATAATGAGAAACGTCACTCATGTCATAAACAATCACCCATTAGCTAAGTCTATAAAAATGCTACATGAAGTTGAAAAGGAGGCAAATACAAAAGCAAATGCAGAAGGTATAGCGGCAACTACAATTGCTTTGGTCTTGATAAAGGACAAAGAACAAGATCCAAGACGATACAATCTGCCCGTCGTTAATGAAGTGGCAATTGTCTTTCAAAGTAAAGATGGTGAGCCTCCATTTCACAGAGATATTGTTCTACATTTACGTCCTGATAAAAACAACACACCTACATTCCAACGCATAAACATTTGCTTTCCGCTTCTTGATACTTTATTTGTTATTTCTATGCGCATCATCCAAAGCTGCACACTATTCTATATCTAATTCATACATCTCACTCTTTGTCATGTCCCAACGCCAGGGGTTGGCGAGCGAAGCAAGCAGGGGGCAGAGCCCCCTAGTGATGTATAGAGTACAACTCTAAGGAGGTTATGCTTAAGCTTTATAATGCACTGGTGAGGCCTCATCTGGAGTATTGTGTGCAGTTTTGGTCTCCAGACTATAAAAAGGACATAGCAGCACTAGAAAAAGTCCAGAGAAGAGTGACTAGGCTGATTCCAGTGTGCAGGGCATAATTATGAGGAAAGATTAAAAGAGCAGTGTCTTTTCAGTTTAGGAAAAAGGAGATTGAGGTGACATGATTGAAATGTTTAAAATTATGAAGGAATTAGTACAGTGGATCAAGACTGTTATTTTAAAATGAGTTCATCAATAACAAGGCGACACAGCTGAAAACTTGTTGAGGGTAAATTTAGGAAGTTTTGTGGTACACAGTAAGACTTTAGGGAGTTTCAAAACTAGACTTGATGTTTTTTGGTTTTTTTTTAAGAAGAATTAAGTGATTAGTTAATTAAGAATTAAGCTTTGTTGGGCTAAATGGACTGCTCTCGTCTAGACAGTTCTAATAAGCTGTTTTGGACTTCATAGACCAATCCTCTCAGAATCCTCTTACACAGAAATCATGCAATTCCCTGTTACATTATAGGCTTTAACAACTATTGGGATTTTGGCAAAATGTGCTTTTTGGGATGAACTAGCTGACCAATCAGGAATCTTGCAGTCATCACTGAGCTGTGTCATGTTATCTAAATGGGGATGGTATAATTAAGATGCTATGCAGTGTCACACACGTGCGAGTAGGAGGCAGCTAAAGGGTCTGAGTAATTGTAATAAAACATCTGAGCAGGGGGCGGCAGAATGCACTGACTGTCTTTCTCAGTTCCCTACAGACTTTCCTGGGAAATCCTGCAAGGTCCTGGCACCTCAGAAAACATCACTTCTGGTGCTGGGCCCTTTGCTGACGCCACTTCTGGTCCAGATGACATCACTTCTAATTCCGGCCCTTTTGACAACGTCACTTCCTATACAGGCCTTTAAAGCCTCCCTCTTTGTCTCTTGTGATCAGTTCTGTTTTGGACTCTGTTCTATGCAGATCGTGCTACTTAATTCAACTTTTGCAGCTGGGAAAAACAAAATATGGGTGGCTGCCCCAAATCTTTATGATGTCTTGGACTCTTTATTTTCACAGCAGATAAATTGCCTTACCGTCAGGATGAGCAAAAGAGAGTTCAAAAGGCAAGGTGTAGTGACTGCTGAATTTTCTAATGTAATCCATGCAATTGACTGTAAACATGTTGTGCTAAAGGCAGAATCATAAACATGGGGTTTGATATTTAGGGTTTAGGTGAACCATAAACAAAAATTGCATTTTTTTGAGTCTTAACATTTTTAATAATGTAAGTTTACAATTTAAGTGCTGTTGGCAATATTTCAATAACAGAAAAGGTTGCTATTCAAGGTTTGTTTGTCTATGTATTTTATTTGTGGCAAATTAAGCACTTTCTTATTTTAACAATTTAGAAAATGCACACCAATTTGAAAGTTGGAAAGTTTTATATTATTTATTTGCATCTCCAAAAAGATATCACATTTTTGCTTTTAAATATTTTATCACAGTGGTTTGTGTAAAGTGTGTCAGTAATTTGATCAAATTGCCATGCCACTGCTTGTACAGGCAGGTATTAGTGTCTGGCATGCTTGCACTACCATTACAATCGCTCATGCCGACTACTAAGGATCTGCTTTGCTGACAGGAGCAGTTATTGGATGTGGAAAATACTGTAAAAAAATATACAAGTTGAAATACCTTCTCTCAGGCTTAATCTGAAACAATAAACACTAATCTGTAATTGAAATTGAACAGAATATTTGTCTGTTTTAGGGTTAGGCAAAGTTTAAGAGAAAGGTACTTTGGGCTGGGCGGATTATAGTATTCGTTGATCCATCCTTTAAATTTACTTATCCAGGGAAGGGTCAGCTGAACCCTATCCCAGCAGGATATAGGCGCAGGCAGGAACAATGCCTGGACAATGCGACAGTCCATAGAAGGATGAACACACACACATAAGGGGACTATTTAGCACCACCAATCCACCAAATCTTCAGGTCTTTGGACTATGGAAGGAACCCAGAGCAAACCCACATGGATCCATTTGTAAACTCCACACAGGGAGAAACTGGGGCACAACTCCCAGACTCCTTATTATAAGGCCATCTGTGGGGATAGACCTCCTTTTAAACTCTGCCCATGACAGTAATACCTTAAGTTCATATCCACTGACATTTTGTTTCCTCCATTCTTCCTTCCAAGGTTTGTAGTAAACATGTTACTCAGTAACATGGTGACCTTTATATGGTGATTAGGTAATGAATGCTTTTTTTAAGCAGTGTCTACAGTGTAGTCACTAAATGCTTGTGAATGTACACATAATTTTAAATTGATTTGTGACTTATAAAGGAACTTGTCGTGGCGCATGCCATACATGCAGTTTCATGAATCTGCTCTTTTTGCTTTTCAAATGAAAGCAAAATTTTAGTATGAAACCTAGGGTTTTATTCATCAGGTCCTCTACTACTTTCTACTACCAGCATTACCTTCTCCATTGCTCCTTCAATATGACCCACGGCCCAATTAATATTTTTTTCTTTGTAGGAGCACAGAGTCTTTCAAATTTGCCTGAACTGAGTTGCAATACCAGTTACACTCAATCCCATTTAGCACCCATCCCACAGCACTGCACACATTTTTAAATATAATGAAGTTACACCAAAACAATCCAATACAGGCACTCAGCATTTTTAAGAGGTACACCAATTCAGTACCCAGTAGGATGTAAATTTACCCCCAGAACTGCCTGAATACTTCAAAGAATGGAATCAATAAGAAGCTGGAAACATTCCTTAATACTAGAATTACCAGAGTCTGCAAAAAAACTCGTAGATCTGGCCCACCTTAAAACCGTTCTCACCTCTCTTTTGTCTTCTAAATGTGCCGATTAAGACGAGCAACAAAAAGCCGGCTATTCCATCCCCCACCGTCGCAGAACGTTCACTAAGTTTTCCCAGCTCATGCCTTGTTTGATTATCTGGGAGTGACTGAACTGCTACAGTTTTAGAGTGGAAATAATAGATCGTTATTTGGAACACACGCATTTCATGTGTGTACCGTTTCTACAGTAATCTGTGTAAACACGTTGTTAAAACAGAAACTTTTTCATATTTTAGTAATAAATGTTACAAAATGTAGGCATAAACCATAGAATGTGTTAAGCCTGACGGGCAAACATCAAATAAACACTTTCACAAAAGGTTCAAGACTGTAACAACACTCTCCGTGGCATAACGCTGAGATTTGCTGACGCAGAGCACGGCAGCCCTGCCGCGCTGCAGAGACCGGAGTTTGATTCCCCGCTGTGGACGAAGTGGTTTTTTTTTTTTTCTTTGTATCCTCAAACGGACATAAAATTTATAAATTGGTATGCACTGTAAATCGTTAAGTTTAAAATGTTGATCGTGGTTATTTCTGTTGATTAATTAATGCTTTTTTACTTAGAGTCAGAACAGGAGCTTATTCAGCTTCTGATCTGACTCTAAGTAACAGCGCCAGTATAAATCACATCCAATCTGATGCTGTTCGTTTTCAAATAATATTGCATTACTTCGACGATGTTTTCTGATTGGTACTATTCGCGTCATAAAATGATTTCTTCAAAACGTCACATATATTTGTTTTGAGATAATGAATAGAGCTGCAAATTACAGGTGCTTGTTCAGTGTAATAGGAAACATAGCACAGAGAGCTGTGTACACTGCAACACAAGTACACATGTCGTAAATGTAGGAAGGGCGCTCCTTGGGTGAGCTATAGTGCGTCTTTATGTGAAAACAGCAGTGTCAGATGGGGAGTGTCTGATGATTGCATATAACGCTGAAGTTACTGCTCTTTACTATGCTTTCCTCTGCATGTCCTGGAGTACAAAAGAAACAGCATAAAGCAACATGTGGAGACTGGTAAGATTGGGGGGAAAAAAACGCGGTTGTTTGTATTGTGATACACTGCAGAGCTATAGTGCGTCTTTATCTGAAAACAGCAGTGTCAGATGGGGTAGGGAAGGATCCTGAACGCGAAAAAAAACAAAAACAAAGCTAACTTTTACAAATATCATAAATTACACCAGCTGTTACAGACTGAAATCAAATGTATCTTTCTAAAATAGTAAAAATAAGAGCAGTTCACTTCTCAAAAGGGAATCGAGCAGGATCGAACTCGTGACCTTTTGATTCCCAGTCAGCAACTGATACTGTTGCGCCACGGGGCCATCGTAGTAAATGAATATCAATGTCACACACTAAGGCGGATTTCTTTTTCTGCAGTTATATTTTTGAATAAAAGTGCACTTGTTCTGTTATATTTGTACCTTTCATTAAAGTGTTTCTTTGATATTTGGACTTCAGGCTTCATACATTATATAGTTTATGCCTACATTTTGTCATTTACTACCAGAATATGAAAAACATTTGTTTTAAAAACGTGTTTACACAAATTACTGTAGAAAACGGAACACACATGAAATGCGTGTGTTCCAAATAACGATCTATTATTTCCACTCTAAAACTCCACTTCACTCCCAGATAATCAATCAAGGCATGAGCTGGGAGAAGTTCGTACACGTTCTAAGTCGGTGGGGGGATGGAATAGTCGGTAGTTTGCAGCTTGTCTTTATCTGCACATTTAGAAGACAAAGGATGCTGGCAGAGAGGTGTGAATGGATTTATGAAGCGATTTAAGGTGGGACGGATCTATGAGTTTTTTCGTAGGCTCTGGTAATTCTAGTGTTAATGACTGACCCATGCTGACTTGATAATATGATGCAAGTTCTGCAGATTTTTCTGCCACACATCCATGCTATCCCCGTAACCTAAATTAGATGAAGTGCATTTGAGAATTACTGGTTGACATTGATGATTGTAATATCCTGTTTATCTCTTCGCCTAAGTGCTCTACCGGACTGAGGACCGTCAATACAGTAAACTCAAGTCACTTGGAGATGAAGTGTAATTTGTGACATTGTGCATTATCCTACTGGAACTATCCATTCAAAAAAGCGTAAACTGTGGCCATTTCACACTTAAATGGCACTCAGTAGGTAATAAGAGGACAACTGTATGCAAAGAAAATCTACCCCATGCCATTACACTACCACAACTGGCCTGTACCATTGACAAAACAGTACAATATGCAAGATGTATCCATATATATATATATATATATATATATATATATACACAGACCGTTTAAACCAAATTCTGACCTTAACATATGCCTATTGCAACAGAAATCAAGATTCATTAGAGAAGATGACATATTTTCAGTCTTAACCTTTCCAGTCTTTATGGTTATGTTTACTGTAGCCTCATCCTCCTGTATATTCCAATTGGAATGCAACCTGGAGTGGACTTATGCTCTTGGTTCAGATGTGCCCTTCTCACACAACTGCTGTAAAGCACTGTTATATGAGTATTGTGGTGGTCCGGTTAGCTCAGATGATTCTGGCTGTTCTCCTCTGAACTTTCTCATTAACAATGTGTTTTCATTCTCTGTAAACACTACAGAATATAGTGTGTGAAGATCCCAGGAGAGCAGAAGCTGGAAAAACCAGGTCTGGCACCACCGATTATACCACTTTTTCTTTTTTTTTCTGAAGTCTGGCTGAACAACTCCTGGACCTTTCTGCATTCTATAGATAGTTAAATAGACAGACAATGACAGACATGCATGGTGGTCTGACCCAAAAGCCAGGATAGGAGATCAAACTTTGCCCTAGCTGAGGGAAGTAGCAAGATGGATGAATATCCCAGCCAGGATGAGTGCTGCTCCTTCAGGTGTGAGGCTTGAATTGTGGTATGATAATGGAACATTCCTCTGTGGGGGCAAAGAATCTCCCAGTGGACTACAATACTTCACTGGCAAGCCCCCAGTTTGGGCTACCACAGAGGTTATGGGATCTATAGTCTGGAAAGACAGCAATGCTGGGTACTCTGTGAGCCACCAGGGGGCACTGCTAGGGAAGGTCTCCCCTACTTTATGGTTGCACTGCCTGATCTGGAAGTGCTTCTGGGTTGCAATACTGTGGCACTGACTCTACTCTCGGGCTTGGCATCAAAGGAGTCAATTTGCCTCACCCAGGGAGTCAAGAGGAGGCAGACAAGGATCACTCAAGTAGGACAGGAAAGCGAGAAAAGAGAAGGATTAGAACATATTTTATTGTAAGGTACTGAATTGCAATGAGCTGGACTGAGTGGAAAAAGCCTGTTAAGGAACTCTGTGAATTAAAACAACTTTATTTGAACCCGCAATTGTGGTGCTACAGTTGTATCTGGGGTTTGGGACTCCTTGACCACAACATATATACACACACTGTATATATAAAGATATATATACACTATGTTTCTGTCACATAATTGGCTGTTTGGATGAACATGCTATTTGTATTAAGGAGTTAGTTTTCCTAATAAAATGCCCAAAGAGTGTACATACAGATAGACACACATACATGCATAAATAGATATTGATTTTACTGCTGTGCTTCTTGTAGTCTTCTTGGATCTTAAGTCTCCTAACGGTGATAAAGTAGCAGTAAGCTGTATATTTTTTCAAGCAAATAACGTAAGCTGAAAGTCAATTTTGTTTTTATTAAAAATCCATACTGCAGTCTATACATAAAGAAATATCGTTTAAATTTAGTAGACCAAGATATGAGAACTGTTTACAAAAGCAATGATGTTCACAACATTTAAAAAGATTAATATTACGGATACATCCTATTACAACACTGCATTTCTAAACTGAAAGATTACAGGAAAAAAGACAACTTTCTTTTCAGGATCTTTAATTCTCTGCTAGTTGTTGTGGGAAAGCAAACCTTTTCTCATTCCAGCTTGCAGCAGTCGAGCACCCAAACTCTCCCCAAGAGTATCACTAAAATAAAACAAGAAATAAAATTATTTTCATTTTAAATGGGTAAATGTACCATTATTTTTCAAAATCATATATGTATTTCTTTTTGCAATCATCTGTATCTTAGTACCAAATATCATGGAATGCAGCAAAACCTACAAAAGAAAAAGTAACAATGAATCTTCCACATAACAAACCTCCAAACAATAGAACTATTTCTTTCTAAGTATGTAGTGACATACATAGGGTCTTTTTAGATTGCGTTGTTCAGTGTATAGATTTATTTGGTTACCAATAAAACTTGCTATTATATCTGGCTTCTCTGTATTCTCATGTGGCACTTGCTGCCTCTGCTCTACTGCCAAGTTGTTTGCCTGCCTATGGAAAAGTTATCTCTGATAAAGAAGCACTGGAATAATCAGGTAGAAGGGTCCTTTCATCAGGCTCACCCAGCACTGATTCAGCTGTAGACTGGCAAGTAGGAGGAAGGTGGCTTGTTGTCCAAGGTCTCTAGGATTGTGACTGTGTCTGGCTTGTCTGACTCCTTTTCTACAATTTAGCTGTGATTTTACAATTAACTGATGGACGGATATTGTTATTTTTCATTTATATTAATTAGTTTCTATTTAGTTTTTGTTTTATTTGAACAAATCTGTATACAAATCTGTATACAGTATATAGTTCAGTATTTAGCAACTGGTATAATCTAGTCTGGCATTTTGCCTTGAGACACTTGCTGAGGATTGCTACAAGAGAATAATGTATTTTGTACTATTGCATTGTATTAATTAATAAGTTCTGATCATGCATGTCATCAGAGCAGGCAAAATGAGGAGCACAAGTGAGAAAGATTCTGAAAGCAGGTTTACCTGGATCTGGGGTTGCTTTGTTATTACACTTGACTTGATTCAGTTGTGCTAATTTGATTTGTAGAATTGGACTACAACTTGATAAATAAGCTATATTAACACTTTTTTTACCTGTGAAATGCATTTTGTTTGGGAGTAATGGTCAGGGGGAGGGGGGCTCAAATACTAACCCTAAACAGTTTTCAATGTCCAACTGGCTAAACGATTAAATGTTCTTTTATTCACATCCCAACCGGGAACTAAGTCTTTTCTTATGTGAATGACACAAATTTTTCTAGAAGCGAACACAATTTTGCACAAATTATTTTGCCCATTGCTCGCAGTAAGCAAAGACCCTAGTAGCTCACTGTGCAACACATTCTCAAGTTCAAAACTCTCTTTGCGCTTCTCTTTGAGCTACATGAAATCATTCCTTCATGTGTATTACTAGAATGACACCTGTACAATTACAATAGGCTGTCTGTGGCCATGGCCAGCTTTTCCGGTAGATAATCATTCCCAAAATGTTAAGGATCCAATAACAAAATAACATTTGAATCACGTTAATTTATTTTGTCTTTTGAAGAATGGTTTGTAAGAAAAAAAAAAATAAAGGAAGCATTTACATTTCAGCTGCAGATGTGAATTTGCGTTTCCTGGCATTTACAGATTCAGACAGTAAACTTTTCTCGGGTATTGTGTCATGGTATCTCCTCTGCAAAAGAAAAAGAAAACAACTACTAATGTATTGTAACAGGATAAACTAATACAAGCTCATTCAGATATACAATGAATAGATTAATCATCTTAAAGCTTTGCTGAAATGTCTTGTACCTTTACATAACATTATTGTAGGTATTGTAAATGTCCTGTGATGGTGTGCAGGGTGAGAAAAGTAATTTATAAAATATTAAATGTATTGGTATAGCGTTTCAGTTCTAAAATTAACAGCTGTGTTTGGTGTACTCACAAACATGGGCTTAAAGTGGAGAAGTATAAACAAACTGTATTTGCCTTTATTACACTACTGGCACATAGACTTATTTTGCTCAACTGGCAGAATCCTGGCCCATCTCTTCTACGTCAGTGGGTAACTGATGTTATATATTATTTGAAATTGGAAAAAATTAATTACTCACTTAGTGGATCTGTTCAAAACTTTTTAAAAACCTGGCACGATCTAATCAATAACATTTTAGAATAAGCTTTTATATTGGGGAATAGGATTCCCTTCCTTCTTTTCTACTCTGAAACATTCTACTCTGGCAGTTGGCCTTCCTCTGTTTCTCTTGGTTGGGGGTTGAATTGAATTTAGTTTTGTTAGGTTTTACTTGTTTGTATGAAATGTTACCTGCTTTTAATAAATTCAATAAAAATAATTAAAGAATAAAAGGGAAGGTAATACAGTCATGGCCAAAGGTTTTGAGAATGACGTATCAGTTTTCACATAGTTTGCTGCTTCAGTGTTTTTAGATCTTTTTGTCAGATGTTTCTATGGTATACTGAAGTATGATTACAAGCATTTCATAAGTTTCAAAGGCTTTTATTGACAATTACATTAAATTTATGCAAAGAGTCAATATTTGCAGAGTTGGCCCTTGTTTTTCAAGACCTCTGCAATTCGCCCTGGCATGCTGTCAATCAACCTCCCTGTGCGGAGAGCGCTTTGAGTAGTGAGAAAAGTGCTATATAAATGTAAAGAATTATTATTATTAAACTCTGGGCCAAATCCTGACTGATGACAGCCCATTCTTGCATAATTAATGCTTGGAGTTTGTCAGAATTTGTGGGTTTCTGTTTGTCCACCTGCCTCTTGGGATTGAAGTCTGGGGAGTTTCCTGGCCATGGACCCAAAATATTGATGTTTTTTCCCTGAGCCACTTAGTTATCACTTTTGCCTTATGGCACGGTGCTCCATCATGCTGGAAAAGGCACTGTTTGTTACCAAACTATTCTTGGATAGTTGGGAGAAGTTGCTCTCAGAGGATGTTTTGGTACCATTCTTTATTCCTAGCCGTGTTCTTAGACAGAATTGTGAGTGAGCCAACTCCCTTGGCTGAGAAGCAACTCCACACATGAATGGTCTCAGGATGCACACACAGGACTGATGGCAGCACTCACCTTTTATTCTCTGGACAATCTTTTTTCCAGATGCCCCAAACAATCGAAAAGGGGATTCATCCGAGAAAATGACTTTACCCCAGTCCTCAGCAGTCCAATCCCTGTACCTTTTTCAGAATATCAGTCTGTCCCTCATGTTTTTCTTGGAGAGAAGTGTCTTGGAGGATATTTTGGTACCATTCTTTATTCATGGCTTGGGATCGGGGCACCCGCAGTGCAGAGCTTGCTCAGGAATGGCAGCAGGCAGATGTAAGTGCATCTGCACACACAGTGAGGTGAGTACTTTTGGAGGATGGCCTGGTGTCAACTCTTGTTTTGAAATTTGAAATATAAATATATACATAAGTAAAAGGGAATATATAAACATCAGAATTATCGAAAAACTTCTCTGCATTGCTGTCTGGGTTGTTCGTTAAGCAAGCCAATAAAAGCTGTACATTTTAGCTTTCTACTGGACCAATAAGAATTAGAAAATGGGTGATGTAATGCTTTAAGTTAAGTTAAATTCATATTAGTGTTTGCTTAGTCATAGCCATAGACAATTGTATATCCTTTTACCCACGGTAAGTTAATAAGAGATAGAACTTTCTTGCTATAATTAAGATACAGTGTGATAATTGAGTCAGTTGTTTAGAATAGGTCCCAGTACACAGGGACTTAACACTAGAATTACCAGAGCCTATGAAAAAACTCGTAGATCCGTCCCACCTTAAAATGCTTCACACTTCTCCGTCAGCGTCTTTTGCCCTTTATATGTGTTGATAAGCAGGAAACAGCAGGCAGTGTGCTATCACATCCCCCCACCGGCACACAGTTTTCTCAGCTCAAGTCTGCTTACCTGCGTGTCAGCTGCTTAGAGTTGTATAGAGTGAGAACTCAAGCAAAATGACACCTTTTTATAAATACTATATCGTTATTTGGAACACTTGCATTTCATGTGTGCTCCGTGTCTACAACGATCTATGTACAGTAAACACCGTTAAAACAGAAACGTTTTCCATGTTTTAGTAATAATTGACAGAATGTAGACATGAAGTGTATATTGTGTGAAGCCTGAATTCCAAATATCAAAGAAACACTTTCACAAAAGATACAAGTATAACAGAACAAAAATCAGGTTAGTGTTGCGTGTTGCTTGTTGTCTTGAGTTTTCGGGTAGTATACTGGTTAGAGCTGCTGATTCCAATTCAGAAGGTTCTGGGTTTGAGTCTTAACATCTCCCAAAATAAACGTTTTGAGTAGTGAGCTGTTAAAATTATACAATAAAAGCATACATTTGATTTGCGTCTGTAACAGCCGATGTAAATGTATAGTACTTGTCAAAGTTAGCATCTTTATTTATTTTTACTACTTTTACTTTATTTACTTATCTTCCTACAGCATAAAGTCACAAGTATACTGGAAGAGCTTCCTCTGTTTGATCGTCAAGGGCATGCTCACAAAGTATATGTGTAATGCCACGAAAAATATCTGCTGACACTTTAGTACACGAGCAATGGTACGAGAATGCAGTTAGACTTTTTTGGGCACATACACCATGCTAGTATTTAGATCTGGACGGTGTAGCGTTGGCAAGCTCTGTAAGCCGTACTGCTTCTTTGAAGGACAGGTGATTGGCAGGATGACGCCAGACTTTCGCCTTTACGACTGGTGCAGCTGCATTGTTCTTATATATGAGGGAAAGTTTCTTGCGGGGAGGGCTTCTGTTTTCTCCGATCTGAGTTTACCTTTGTTATTGCGCGTCTTTATTTGAAAACAGCAGTGTCAGATCGGGGCGAGCGTGAACGCTGACTTTGATAAGCACTATAAATTTACAGCGGTTGTTACAGACGTAAATTAAATGTATATTTTTACTATATAATAGTAACAATAATAGCAGCTCTCTACTCAAAACGGCAAACTTGAGAAGCTGCCAGCATCGAATCCAAAAGCTCTTGATTTGGGAGTCAGCAGTTCTTAGCATTGCACCACGCAAGCTGTCGCATCAACCGCCTACCGTAAGATGCTTTCTTTTTTCTTTGGTTATATTCTTGAATAAAAGCGCACTTGTTCTGTTATACTCGTACTTTTTGTGAAAGTGTGTATTTGATATTTGGGCTTCAGGCTTCACACCAGTCATTCTCAGTCACATACACCACTCACATCCACGTCCACAGTTTTCCCAGTCTCGTTCGCACACAAGATCTGACACGGTTTTATATACAATCATCAGATTCAAATGTTAACAGTTCCCACACACACCCAAGGACCGTCTTTACGACATGTGTATAAGGTGGTGGTGCAATGCTAAGAACTGCTGACTCCCAATCAAGAGCTTCTGGGTTCGATGCTGGCAGCTTCTCAAGTTTGCCGTTTTGAGTAGAGAGCTGCTATTATTGTTAATATTATACAATAAAAACATACATTTGATTTACATCTGTAACAACTGCTGAAAATTTATAGTGCTTGTCAAAGTTAGTGTTCATGCTCGCCCCGATCTGACACTGCTGTTTTCAAATAAAGACGCGCTATAACAGAGGTGAGCTCAGATCGGACAAAACAGAGGCCTTCCCCGCAAGAAACGTCGACTCACATATAAGAACAACGCAGCTGCACCAGTCGTAAAGGTGAAAGTCCGGCGTCATCCTGCCAATCATCTGTCCTTCAAAGAAGCAGCATGGCTTACAGAGCTTGCCAACGCTACACCGTCCAGATCTAAACAATAGCGTGGTGTATGTGCCCAAAAAAAAGTCTAACTGCATTCTCGTACCATTGCTCGCGTACTAAAGTGTCAGCAGGTATTTTTCGTGGCATTACACGTATACTTTGTGAGTATGCCCTTGACGATCAAACAGAGGAAGCTCTTCCAGTATACTTGTGACTTTATGCTGTAGGAAGATAAGTAAATAAAGTAAAAGTACTAAAACTAAAAAAAAGACGCTAACTTTGACAAGTACTATACATTTACATCGGCTGTTACCGATGCAAATCAAATGTATGCTTTTATTGTATAATATTAACAATAAGAACAGCTTACTACTCAAAATGTTTATTTTGGGAGACGTTAAGACACGTACCCAGAACCTTCTGAATTGGAGTCAGCAGCTCTAACCAGTATACTACCCGAGAAGTTAGGACAACAAGCAACACTAACCTGATTTCTTTTTCTTCGGTTATAGTCTTGGAAAAAGGCGCATTTGTTCTGTTATACTTGTATCTTTTGTGAAAGTGTTTCTTTGATATTTGGAATTCAGGCTTCACACATTATACACTTCATGTCTACATTCTCTGAATTATTACTAAAACATGAAAAACGTTTCTGTTTTAACAATGTGTTTACTGTACATAGATTGTTGTAGACACGGAACACACATGAAATGCATGTGTTCCAAATAACGATATAGTATTTATAAAAGGTGTCATTTTGCTTGACTTCTCATTCTATACAACTCTAAGCAACTGACACGCAGGTAAGCAGACTTGAGCTGAGAAAACTGTGTGCCAGTGGGGGATGTGATAGCAGGCTGTCTAAATGTGTTGATAAGCAGAAAACAGCAAAGGACAAAAGACGCTGATGGAGAAGTGCGAAGCGTTTTAAGGTTGGATGGATCTACGAGTTTTTTTATAGGCTCTGGTAATTGTAGTGTTAAATCGCGTCTTAAATCCGTTCGCACCTCTCCGCCAGCGTCTTTTGTCATCTAAATGTGCTTATAAACACAAGCTTCAAGCAGCCGGCTATTCCATCCCTCCACCGACTTAGAACATGCACGAACTTCTCCCAGCTCATGCTTTGATTGATTATCTGGGAGTGAAGTGGAGTTTTAGAGTGGAAATAATAGATCGTTATTTGGAACACATGCATTTCATGTGTGTTCCATTTCTACAGCAATCTGTGCAAACACATTTTTAAAACAGAAACGTTTTTCATATTCTAGTAGTAAATGACAAAATGTAGGCATAAACTATATAATGTATGAAGCCTGAAGTCCATATATCAAAGAAACACTTTCACAAAAGGTATAAATATAACAGAACACGTGCGCTTTTATTCAAAAATATAACTGCACAAAAAAAAGCCGCGTTAGCATGCCACATTGACACACGTTTACTACAACCACCACGGTGGCGTAATGGTATCAATTCCTGACTGGGAATCAGAGGGTGACGAGTTCGATCCCGCATGACTCCGTTTTGAGAAGTGAACTGCTCTTATTCTTACAATTTTAAGATAAAAACATACATTTGATTTCAGTCTGTAACAGCCGGTGTAATTTATGATACTTGTAAAGGTTAGCTTTGTTTTTTTTTTTTATTCACTTTTCATTCTCTCAGTCGCGTTCAGAATTAATCCATACAACCCCATCTGACACTGCTGTTTTCACATAAAGACGCGCTATAGCTCTGCAGTGTATCACGATGCATACTACCACCGCCGCCGCCCACCCCCCCCCCCCAAAGGGTTCTGACACACAAATGCTGGCGAACCTGCCTTCTTTGTATCTCACCGTCACTTGATTTTCTTTTTATTCAGTTTTATTGAGTGTTCCTGCCAGTCCCCACATGTTGCTGTATGCTGTTTCTTTTGTACTCCAGGACATGCAGAGGAGAGAATGGTAAAGAGCAGTAACTTCGACGCTATATGCAATCATCAGACACTCCCCATCTGACACTGCTGTTTTCACATAAAGACGCACTATAGCTGTGCAGTGTACTTGTGACTGCATTCTCGTACCAATGTTTGCGAACTGAAGTGTCTGTGTGCACATTTCGTGGCATTACACGTGTATTTTTTCAGTATGCCCGTGTCGCTCAAACACAGGAACATATGTTGGTGTACAAGTATAACAAAACAAGTGCACTTTTATTCAAGTGCACTTTTTCCATCGCCTTTTCCTGTAAGAAGCAATGTACACACTTCTCTATGCTCTATGCTATTACACACCTGAAAGAAAGAGACAATATATGTGAAAACTTCATCGCACTAATGCAATATTATTTGAAAATGAACAGCATCAGATCGGGTGTGAATTTATGCTGGAACTGGAAATTCTCTGATGTGGAATCAGTTCTGTATGGTTGTGGGCGTGGGTGTGAGTGGTGGACATAACTGGGAATTACTGTGAATGTGCGTGGAGTTTTGAGATAATGAATGGAGCTGCAAATTACAGGGAATTCTCAGATGTGGCGGGATAAAAAGCTGAGACATAAACATGGATGAATCGCTTCTGTATGGTTGTGGGTGTGGGTGTGAGTGGTGGACATAACTGGGAATTACTGTGAATGTGCGTGGTGTTTTGAGATAATGAATGGAGCTGCAAATTGCAGGGAATTCTCAGATGTGGAATTCTCTGATGTGGCGAGATAAAACCTGACAAACAAACATAGGTGAATCAGTTGTGCTTGATTATTATTTTGAGCAAACAGACACTGCAATGGCCACAGCTCTGTCACGAAAGAGGAGGTTGTACCCTTCGGAGGCTTTGGCTCTGCTGCAAGAAATGGACGATTGCGACTCAGACGGAGGCAAGGAACTTATTTTTGATATCGAGGAAGACGACGAGACAGACACAGAGGAGAGCCCAGATGAGGATTCTATATCAGAGAAAGAGAACAGAAGCCCTCCCCGCAAGAAACGTCCAGTCAAACATAAGAACAGCACAGCTGCACCAGGCATAAAGGCAAAAGATGGTACCATTTGGATACAGCAAGAAGTTGGGCGTCGTCCTGCCAGTCAATCTATCACACACATGTCCTTCAGCGAAGCAGCCGGACCTACGGAGCTCGCCAAGGTATCGTGCTAAGTCCTGATTTCAATAATGTTTTTTGATGGTCTGTATATGAAAACATTTTTATGTTACTTGTATAAAAGACACATTGAATGTTGTTTACCTATTTACCTTTATTTATTTACTTATCTTCCTGCAGCGTAAAGTAACCAGTAGACTGCAGAGCTTCTTGTGTTTGATCGACATAGGTATGTTGTTGACAATCAGAGACTGCACAGTCCATGAAGGTCGTAGAGCAGACCCCAGCTGGAGCCTCTCCCTCTCTGAACTGATGGCATTTATCTCCATTCTTTTGACAAGAACAGCGATGACTACAGTTGGTGCTGTGGCTGATGCCTGGTCAGAACTATTTGTTGTACCGGCAATCAAAGATACGATGCCCCGTCACCGCTACCAGACTATCATGTGAAATTTGCGCTTTGACAACAAAGACACCAGTGCAGAACGTGTGAAAAACAACAGATTTGCTGCAATTTCGGACATCTGGAAACGTTTTGTTGAGAACTGTGCTCTGAGTTACAACCCAGGGCAACATATTACAGCTGATGACCAACTGTTTCCAACCAAGATCTGTTGTCCTTTCTTACAATACATTGCGACCAAGCCTGACAAATTTGGCATAAAGTTTTGGATTGCGGCAGATTTGGAGACAAAGTACATTTGCAATGCCACTCCTTATTTAGGAAAAGATCCCAGTCATCCCACGGGAGAAAGACTTTCCAAGTCTGTGGTCATAAAGCTTATGGAGCCGCTTATGGACAAAGGCAGAACCATAACAACAGACAACCTCTTCACGTCACTTCCGCTGGCTAATGGATTGCTGCACCGCAACACAACTCTGCATGGCACCATGAATAAAGTGCGATGGGAACTTCTACCTGCAGCTAAAGTCAGTTCAGTACACGAACAATTCTCCACGCTGGTGATCTCCCAGTGCCATGCTGACAGTGTATGTGCCCAAAAATAAGAAGTCTGTCTGCATTCTCAGCCCAATGCACCATGATGTCGAGATTGGGCAAGATTGAAAGAAAAAAAAAAAAAAACAAATATGGTCACAGACTACAACCACATGAAGGTATGCTAATGAAAAAAATATTAGTGTGACGAAGTTTTCTGGTGCTATTCTGGTGATAAAATGATTTCTTCAAAATATCACATATATTTGTCTTTCTTTTTTCCCCAGCGTGGCGTTGACATCATGGACCAGAAGGCGCGTGCTTATTCAGTGCGAACAGGAACACGCAGGTGGCCGGTTGCTGTGTTCTACAACATCCTTGACCTAGCAGCGATGAACGCACATGTACTGTACAAGGCATGCACGGGGTCCACTGAGAAAGGAAGAGTGTTCATGGCTCACCTTGCAGAGGAACTTCGTTGATGCTTCTTACTGGAAAATGCGATGGAAAAAGACAATATGATGCAGCATCAACAAGCTTCAGTTCTAAGACCTCAGCTTCCCCCAGGGAAGAAAGTACAGTGTCAGGATCTCATTCAGTGTAATAGGAACCACAGCACAGAGAGGTGTGTACACTGCAACAAGTACACATGTCGTAAATGTAGGAAGGGTGGACCTTGGGTGTGTGGGAACTGTTAATATTTGAATGTGATGATTTTATATAGCACGGATTGGAAATCAGCAGTTCTTAGCATTGCACCACGCAAGCTGTCGTATCAACCGCCAACTGTAACTTGCTTTCTTTTTTCTTCGGTTATAGTCTTGAATAAAAGTGCACTTGTTTTGTTATACTTGTACACCAACATTTGTTCCTGTGTTTGAGCGATACAGGCATGCTGAAAAAATACACGTGTAATGCCACGAAAAGTGCACACAGTCACTTCAGTTCGCAAACATTGGTACGAGAATGCAGTCACAAGTACACTGCACAGCTATAGTGCGTCTTTATGTGAAAACAGCAGTGTCAGATGGGGAGTGTCTGATGATTGCATATAGCGCCGAAGTTACTGCTCTTTACCATTCTCTCCTCTGCATGTCCTGGAGTACAAAAGAAACAGCATACAGCAACATGTGGGGACTGGCAGGAACACTCAATAAAACTGAATAAAAAGAAAATCAAGTGACGGTGAGATACGAAGAAGGCAGCTTCGCCAGCGTTTGTGTGTCAGGATCCTTTTGGGGTGGGGGGCGGCGGTAGTATGCATCATGGTACACTGCAGAGCTATAGCACGTCTTTATGTGAAAACAGCAGTGTCAGATGGGGTTGTATGGATTGATTCTGAACGCGACTGAGAGAATGAAAAGTGAATAAAAAAAAACAAAAAAACAAAAAAAAAAAAACAAAGCTAACCTTTACAAGTATCATAAATTACACCGGCTGTTACAGACTGAAATCAAATGTATGTTTTTATTCTAAAATTGTAAGAATAAGAGCAGTTCACTTCTCAAAACGGAATCATGACGGATTGAACTCATCACCCTCTGATTCCCAGTCAGGAATTGATACCATTACGCCACCGCGGAGGTTGTAGTAAACATGTGTCAATGTGGCATGCTAATGCGGCTTTTTTTTGTGCAGTTATATTTTTGAATAAAAGCGTACATGTTTTGTTATATTTGTACCTTTTGTGAAAGTGTTTCTTTGATATATGGACTTCAGGCTTCATACATTATATAGTTTATGCCTACATTTTATCATTTACTACTAGAATATGAAAAACGTTTCTGTTTTAAAAATGTGTTTGCACAGATTGCTGTAGAAATGGAACACACATGAAATGCGTGTGTTCCAAATAACGATCTATTATTTCCACTCTAAAACTCCACTTCACTCCCAGATAATCAGTCAAGGCATGAGCTGGGAGAAGTTCGTGCATGTTCTAAGTCGGTGGAGGGATGGAATAGCCGGCTGCTTGAAGCTTGTGTTTATCAGCACATTTAGATGACAAAAGACGCTGGCGGAGGGGTGTGAACGGATTTAAGACACCATTTAAGGTGGGACAGATCTACGAGTTTTTTCGTAGGCTCTGGTAATTCTAGTGTTAAAAGACCCATTTTTCAGCTTAGAAATGAAATAGACATACAGTTTTCTTACTGTTTAGAAATGGTTCAGAAATGTTTAGAAGTGACTTTGTAATGATTAGAAATGTAACAAAATTTAAGCTTTGAAGAGAACTTCTCCAAAATCAGAAATTTTCTAATTATTGCTATTTTAATTTTTTCTTTTTTGTATGAACTGTTTTACTTTGAATTTTTACTAAAAAGCTTTTAAAAATGAAGATTTTTTGTCTGTGGAATCATTTCAACGTGTCAGGCTTTTGTTGAATCCCATTTTGTATGCTAGAGCTGCTGAACTGTGGTAATTTTTAGAAAATGCAGCTACAGGTGATGTGCAAATGAAAAACTTTATAAAATATGAAAATAAGAGCTTTGTGTTTTACTTTCTGTCATGCAGTACTATGGCATCTTTTAATATTATTTTATACAAATAGTAATTATTTTTGGTTTATATTGTTAACCGTTCTTTTAAAAGATTTGAGCTTTGAGAAGATATTCTTTAGAGTAAACATTAAGCAAATCAGTCCATCTGTTGTCTTTAGGACAAAAGTCCCAGTAGAGCTTACACATCAATTTAGGAAGCAGTGGTTTTAAAGAACTAAGACGACAGAGATTTTGTAATTAATTCTAATTTAAATAATATAAACAGCTCAAAAAAATTAAAGGAACACTTTTAAAACACATCAGATCTCAATGGGAAAAAAATGCTGCTGGATATCTATACTTATATGGACTGGGTAATGTGTTAGGAACGAAAGGATGCCACATCATTTGATGGAAATGAAAATGATCAACCTACAGAGGGCTGAATTCAACGACACCCTGAAAATCAAAGTGAAAAAATGATGCAGCAGGCTAGTCCACTTTGTCGAAATTTCATTGCAGCAACTCAAAATCGCACTCAGTAGTTTGTATGCCCCCCACGTGCTTGTATGCATGCCTGACAACGTCGGGGCATGCTCCCAATGAGAAGACGAATGGTGTCCTGGGGGATCTCCTCCGAGATCTGGACCAGGGTATCTCTGAGCTTCTGGACAGTCTGAGGTGCAACCTGGCAGCGTCAGATAGACAGAAACATAATGTCCCAGAGGTGTTCTATTGGATTTAGGTCAGGCAAGTCTGGGGGTCAGTCAATGGTACCAATTCCTTCATCTTCCAGGAACTTCCTGCACACTCTCACCACATGAGGCTGGGTATTGTCGTGCACCAGCATTGGGTCTGACAAAGGGTTCAAGGATTTCATCTTGATACCTAATGGCAGACAAGGTGCTGTTGTCTAGCCAGTAAAGGTCTGTGTGTCCCTCCATGGATATGCCTCCCCAGACCATCACTGACTTACCACCAAACTGGTCATGCTGAACAATGTTACAGGAAGCATAACATTCTCCACAGCTTCTCCAGACCCTTTCACGTCTGTCACATGTGCTCAAGGTGAACCTGCTCTCATCTGTGAAAAGCACAATGTGCTAGTGGTGGACCTGCCAATTCTGGTATTCTATGGAAAATGCCAATCAAGCTCCACGGTTCCAGGCAGCGAGCCCAGGGCTCACTACAGGAAGTCAGGCCCTCAGGCCACCCTCACTTACCCTCAGGTCTGTTTCTGATTGTTTGGTCAGAGACATTCACACCAGTGGCCTGCTGAGGTCATTTTGTTGGGCTCTGGCAGTGCTCATCCTGTTCCTCCATGCCCAAAAAAGGAGATACCCATCCTGCTCTCCTAGAGTAACTGCTATTTCCTGGAATCTCCTCCATGCCCTTGAGACAGTGCTGGGAGACGCAGCAAACCTTCTGGCAATGGCACGTATTGATGTGCCATCCTGGAGAAGTTGGACTACCTGTGCAACCTCTGTAGGGTCCAGGTATCGCCTCATGATACCAGTAGTGACACTGACTGTAGCCAAATGCAAAACTAGTGAAAAAAATAGAAAAATGAGGAGGGAAAAATGTCAGTGGCCTCCTCCTGTTAAACCATTCCTGTTTTGGGGGTCGTCTCATTGTTGCCCTTCTAGTGTACCTGTTGTTAATTTCATTAACACCAAATCAGCTGAAACTGATTAACAGCCCCCTCTGCCATTTAACTGACCCGATCAATATCCCAGAACTTTCTCTGACTTGATGCTATACTCTGATTAATAAGTGTTCTTTCAATTTTTTTGGGCAGTATATATATATATATATATTATATATATATATATATTTTACACTCACCATCACATCACTTTTATTCATTCCATGTACTTCAGATTTTCGACCCCTCCACTGCTCAAGATTTTGCTACAAAGAAACAGCAAAAAAATTTTGTTTACACCCTGTTGACAGATACACTATCATATCAACTATTCTTAAATCATAATAAAAAATCTCTTCATATGTAGGATTTCTGAGACACTGCAATTCACAGAATACACCACTTTACTATTTTATTTTTAACAGCAAGGTTATTATTCTTTACTAATTCACTGAACTACAATTAAATATTTGCATTTAACATTACAAACTAATTAATAAAAGATTCAAATCTTTTTGGATCAGTTAAAATACACAAAAAAGAAAACTGAACTTCAAAAGGACAAAAGTACAAATGTCAAATATCACAAGTACAAACAACTGCCAAAAACAACACGATTCCCTGTTACAGACTGAACACACAGCTTTATTTATATACCACCAATTAAAAAAAATGCCAGCAAGAAGTCATTTTATACAATTTAAAACCCAGAAGGGTTATAAATCTTGCTTTCACCAAACCAATACACACTACTACACAAAAACAAATTTGATGTAGCCAGGACATGACTCTCTTAATATTTAAATTCACCAAAATGTATGCAAGTTACAACTGAAATCTATCTTCTACATTTCAGTCTGCTTTAAAAGAAAATCTATTACAAAAAATCTAAGTATTGAGTACTTTATTGTCTTGAGTATAAAGTATAATGGAACTGTTATGTGCATGCTTCACCATGCTACCACTTGTGAAGCATGCTCAATTGGCTATGTGAAATACAAGAACTAAGAATGTAAGAGGAGAAAACTGCCACAGCTGCTGCACCCCATGGGCTCTGCAGTTTATGTTATTCAGTTAGATAAAGCCATATATAAAATCACAGGGAAAGTCATTACCATATTTTTTCAAACAACTCAGAGTAATTGGTACACAGCCTGTACTAGATTCCACATGGAGAAAAGAGCACAGATTAGAAAGAACAAAATACAGGTGAAGAGTACAATACTGGAAGATGACACACTCACAGCAAACCCAACAGTGTATTAAAATGGGAAAGAAATGGCCAGTTTCATTGCTTGATATTGACACACATCTAAGGTTACATCAAAGCGGCAGTTGGAAGTACCCATTCAATATGGTACTTCGCTGCATACAAGGCACCGTTCTGGAAAGATAATTGATTTAAATGCGCATCTGCCACCAAACCACTATGGCTGCACGTGATTCTGTATATGTGGCAGCTCTACATATAAAAAATGTGATCTAAGAAGCATGGCATAAGAAAAGAAAAATATGGTTTTGAATATGCATGTGCCACCAGGACTGCCACAAGTTTTGTATCATATACAGTCACAATATTTTGGCACCAGCTGCATACACAAATCAGATGATTTCATAGAAAACTTACTGCTGTGCCACCATATCAGAGGGGATATAGCCAAGATTCTTCCTTTAAGCTGCAGATAGAAGCTGATCTTTGCAACAAGTGAAAAGGTGGTGGTGTTGGTTTCTATAGTAATAAAAACTGGTTTAAAGTTTCCATATTGTGAAATCTCTGCTCCAGCAATCAGATATTATTTGCTATTACGGTAGGTAACTGTAATTCTTTCACCTAGAGAATATTCTTCAATAATTCTCACTGCAGTTTACATCCTGCTGGAGGCAAATGTGAATGAAGCACAACAGCAATTAGCAGATTACATCACATGTTTGGAGAACGGTAACCGAACTCCCCAATAATAATGATGGCCAACTTTAATTGCACAAACCTGACCACTGAACTTAACAATTTAACAGATTTAAACTACATGGAGCTGACCAGCAACAATTGTTTTGCTCTTCCGATCCTGAAATGGTTGTGACTCTTCTTTGTAAAAGCCTCAGTCCGCTTCTTCCTTTTCTATTAAGGAATATGATGTCTGGAAGCTGTTTGCAAGACAGAACTGCAAAAAGTTTGCCAGTTCAGTTTAGTTTCTCCCGCAACAATCAAACATGCAAGTCAGCTTGCTCCTCTTTTTGCTGACATCTTTGATCAGTCTCTTGCACAGTATACTGTTCCAGATTGCTTTAAATCTTCTGTTATTGTTCCAATTCCCCAAAAAGATTACATAGGCTGCCTCAATTACTATAAGCCCATTCCACTTACATCAGTTCCAGTGAAAATATTTGAGTGGCTAATTCTAACCAATCTTAAGTGCGATACTGCTCTTCATCTTGACATACTTCAATTGCATGCAGGGTAAATAAGTGTGGATGATGCCATGAACAAGGGCCTTCACTTAGTGCTAGAGCAGGGGTGCCCACACTTTTTCGGCTTGCGAGCTACTTTTAAAATGACCAGGTTGAAATGATCTACCTACATTAAAAATACTTATATATATATATATATATATATTGTGACAGACGACCGGCTACGGACTCCGGTCGCCACCCCCAGGCCGCTAGGAGGAGCCCTCCGGACAGCATATTCGTGCCCCGAGTTCCAGCAGGGCCTCATGGACTTTGTAGTGTCGTTACACAGCCCTGCTGGATACCTTGGGGGCCGCCAGGAGTCGCTGTAGGGGGGCTAGTGGGCTCGTGTGCCCTATAACCCGGGAGTGCGTCAGCATCACGTGTCCGGAAGGAACAATGTGCTCCCGGGATGAAGAAAAGGACTTTGCCCTGACCCGGAAGGAAAACGGACTTGTGGGTTTGGCTTGGAGCCACTTCCGGGTCAGGGGATATAAAAGGACTCTGGGTGAGCCCAGACATTTGAACTGAGCTGGGAGGTAGGGTGGCGATGTGTCTGGGAGAGGAGGAGTATTGTTTATAGAGAGAGTATTGTGTTTAATGAGTGTGGAGTGGAGGGTGCTTTGTGCACATTATAATAACAAAATAAAAAGTTATTATTATTATACATTCACCTGGTCATCAGAGTGGTACCTGAGGGTTCGAGAGGTGGACACGAGCATCTACTGCTACAATATATATATATATACAGTGATCCCTCGCTATACCGCGCTTCGCCTTTCGCGGCTTCACTCCATCGCGGATTTTATATGTAAGCATATTTAAATATATATCGCGGATTTTTTGCTGCTTCGCGGGTTTCTGCGGACAATGGGTCTTTTAATTTCTGGTACATGCTTCCTCAGTTGGTTTGCCCAGTTGATTTCATACAAGGGACGCTATTGGCAGATGGCTGAGAAGCTACCCAACTTACTTTCTCTCTCTCTCTCTCGCGCTGACGTAGGGGGGTGTGAGCAGGGGGGCTGTGTGCAGCTGCTTCCTGAAGGACAGGCTGCACGGAGCTTCGCATACTTAAAAGCTCAAAGGGCACGTATTGATTTTTGACTTTGTTTTTCTGTGGCTCTCTCTCTCTCTCTCTCTTCCTGCTCCTGACAGAGGGGGTGTGAGCTGCCGCCTTCAACAGCTTTGTACCGGCGGTGCTTCGCATACTTAAAAGCCAAAAAGCCCTATTGATTTTTTTTTTGACTGCTTGCTTTGCACTCCTTTGAAAAGGAAGATATGTTTGCATTCTTTTAATTGTGAGACAGAACTGTCATCTCTGTCTTGTCATGGAGCACAGTTTAAACTTTTGAAAAAGAGACAAATGTTTGTTTGCAGTGTTTGAATAACGTTCCTGTCTCTCTACAACCTCCTGTGTTTCTGCGCAAATCTGTGACCCAAGCATGACATTCTAAAAATAACCATATAAACATATGGTTTCTACTTCGCGGATTTTCCTATTTCGCGGGTGGCTCTGGAACGCAACCCCCGCGATGGAGGAGGGATTACTGTATACTGAGTATACTTTATACATAAAATATATGTTGTCTTACCTTGCATAACTGAATAACCCTTATGGCATAATAACAATTCAATACATTTATGGTCACTACAGTATTTGGATTTAATAATCTTCATTTGGGAAAAGGCCGACTCGCATAAATAAGTAGAGCCGAATAATGCAGTTAAGGAGGTAGCAGATTTCCTCATGTTTGGGTACTTCTCCTCTGTGAGTAAGTTCCAAAACTGTCCATGAGCCCCAGACTTCAGCTGAATGTCATACTGTAGTGTCAAAATATCATCCTCAATTGTAGAGGAGCTCTAGGTGAAACAGTGTTGCAATTTTTGATGTGGGTGAATCACCCTCAACATCTTTCCCAAATGGATAGCACTTAACATTAGAATTACCAGAGCCTACGAAAAAACTCGTAGATCCGTCCCACCTTAAATTGCTTCACACTTTTCCATCAGTGTCTTTTGTCCTGTAAATGTTTGATAAGCAGCAAACAGCCTGCTATCACATCCCCCACCAGCGCACAGTTTTCTCAGCTCAAATCTGTTTACCTGCGTGTCAGTAGCTTGGAGTTGTATAGAGTGAGAAGTCAAGTAAAATGACACCTTTCGTTATTTGGAACACATGCATTTCATGTGTGTTCCGTGTCTACAAAGATCTATGTAAACACATTGTTAAAACAGAAACGTTTTTCATGTTTTAGTAATAATTGACAAAATGTAGACATGAAGTTTATAATGACACCTTTTATAAATACTATATCGTTATTTGGAACACATGCATTTCGTGTGTGTTTCGTGTGTGTTACGAGTTTTTTCGTAGGCTCTGGTAATTCTAGTGTTAAATGTAGCAATTGGCTCAAGTAAAGCTGAGTCTTGAAACCGTCTGTCAAAGTTTTGACATTGTCCTTTTTTTCTGCTTTCATATTCTGTATCTTGCTCTGCATGTGTTTCGCGCTTATGTTTTTTTTGAGTCTTTTGAATTCCGGTTTTCATTATCTCTAACCTGCTCTGCATGTGTTTGGCCCCCTTGTTTTTTAACCTTTTTATGATGTTTTACTTTGTTTTCTACTCTGTCTTTTATTTCTGACCTCGCTTTATCCTGCTTTTTTTATGACACCTGGTTCATGGTGATTATTTTCCTTTTTTCGAGTAATAATTTCCGTTATTGTTTGCGCTCCTGCGATCTTTACTTTCTTTTTTTTATACTTTCTAATTTTCCTACTTTCATATTCTTTAACTTTCTCCACATGTGTATCGTGCCAACTATTTTTTTTTTTGAGCGTTTCGAATTCCACTGCTTTCATAATCTCTAACCTGCTCTGCATGTGTATAGCGCCAACGTCCGGATTGGACGTGCTTTTTTTTTCAATTCAGTTTCATAGTTTTTATGAACAGTCCGAAAGTGCCTTTCCACATTTTCCTTCTTTGGAATAGCAATGATAGATTGACAGATCAGACAAACGCACTTCGATTGTGACATTGTGAGAAAAAAAATCCTCTTCCAATTCCTCATCCAGCCCATACCCCCCCAAACAAATTTTTTTTTAAAAATCCCTTCTTTAGTCGATATAAACTGGAAGGCTAACTAGATCACAGCCGGAGTTTTGAAGTAGCTCACGCGTTGAATCGTGCGTTTGGGATGACCAGTGTGTTAGAAGAAAAGAGATCTCAGACTGGCCACCCTGTATGTCAATCAAGTGGCAAATGCCATAGGGAGGATACATGATAGACTAATGTTTAAAAAAATTTTTTTTGAATGCAACACGATCTACCTGCACTACCTTTGCGATCTACTGGTCGATTACGATTGATGCATTGGGCACCCCTGTGCTAGAGCATTCACACTATAAAGTAACCTTCAGTATGCCACATGATGGTTTGCAGACTTCAGTACAGCATTTAACACTATTGTCCCTGGACTGTTGTTAACTAAAGTTCTACAAACTTAATTGAATGCTTCAATCTGTTAATGGATTTACAGTTTTTTTTTTTTTTTGGGACAAACAGGAAACGGAATGTTCAGATGGGCTTACACCTCTCAGACCATTGCTATATCAGCTCAGGAGCCCCACTTTCCACTTTACTCCTTGTACACCAATAACTGTAGGTACACTGACCCTTAAGTAAAAATAATTAAGTTCACTGATGATACCACCATCATTAGACTAATTATTAATTGAAATGAAAAATGGACAAATTTGATTAAGTGAGGTTTAAATATTGATCTTATTTAGAAATATTCATCTTATTACATTTAGGTACTTCTTACAATATGCCTGACTGAAGTCAAACTACTCAGCTGCACTGCTACAGTATGTAGTTTGCTGGTGTATTGATATTCAATCTAAGCATTATTGTCTATGGTGCATGTCTCAGGGTTATTGGAAAATATAGGCACATGTTTTATTTCATATTTGTTTTCGCTTAGCTTTCCTTTTTTACTTATTTGGTAGGAGTATGATGGAGGGCACCAACACCAACCAAAATCCATATAATTCCGAGCATGTTAAGTCAACACCTTAATTCACCATGAACTATACCACAAAAAATACAGGTCAAATTCAAACTTTTTTTTGGTCCTGGCCAATTTCTTATAGAACTTATATTAAAAAAAAAACCTCATTACGGCAAAATCTGTTTTATCTACAAAATTCATTACAACAAAATGTCTGCCAAGTGGCCAGTTAGATTGCACATTTATGTCACTTGGTTTACTCAACAATTGCCAAACTCTTGCAGGTGCAGAGCTTGAGAAAGGTTACTGCAGACCGGATGCATCATGGATGTACCTATAGCTAGGCAAAAGTTTGTAAACACCATAATGTATGGACTGGCATCTACACTAGGATGGATGGTGATTCCTTGGTGGGACAGGATTCCATAATGGAAGGACAGCTTCCCAGGGCAATAAATTTTCCCTCTACATAGGGTGGCAGCATCCCTCTGTTTAAACTTCTATTTGTACACCCACAGGACATATTGGGAGCTGCAATCCTGATGGGTAGCCCTGTTGAGGTAATTGGGTGTCAACAGGGAGAACTTACGGGAAAAGGTACTGCTACATTGGAGGCTTCCGCCTAGTTCGAGATTACTTTCAACATGCAATGCTGTGGCCTAAGAAGTACTTCTGGGTCCAGCATTAAAGAAGCTGCCTCCTCTATATCAGTGAGTCAGAGTCAGGAGGCAGTAGACAACATTAGCGGAGGAGAAGTAGAAGGAAGTGCTGTTTTGAGTATTGTACAGGCTCTACCGACTTTAACCCTTTGAAGGCAATATTGTAAAATGAATAACTTTTTATTCAATCTTGAATCTGTGTTTGGCTGAGTTGTGTTTCCAACCTGTTTAATAAATTTGCCACAGATTTTATCATATGAACACCAGCACAAAGTAATCTTTCAATTCAGTACTTGCTAATATATGCATCCAACTATTCTTATTTACAAATGTGGCCTTCATTCCCTTAAACTGTTAAACTTTTACAGGTTAAAAAGAAGGTGACTCACAAAAGAGAACATAGCAGCCAGAGGGAGAGAGAGAGACGATCAATCCAATAGGCGATGTCACCAGAGGTGTGCCATTTTTGAAAGTTAAGGGGTATGAGCTTTGGACATTGAGGGGTGTCATTTATGTAACTCAAACAGCGCTTGCTCAGGAAAGCCTGTGCTATGGACACAGAGAGGTACCATTTTGGTAACAAAAGTGCCACGTGTTCCAGACAGAGGGGAACCCCAGAACTCGAATTCTAATACAGTAATCCCTCCTCCATCACGGGGATTGCGTTCCAGAACCCCCCGCGAAAGGTGAAAATCCGCGAAGTAGAAACCATATGTTTATATGGTTATTTTTATATATTTTAAGCCCTTATAAACTCTCCCACACTATTATAAACATTTCCCGCACAATTATACAGCATAAACCCTTTGTATTCTCTTAGATATTAGGTAAGATTCGTTGAAATTATGTATGTAAACACAGTTTATATACAGTAAAACCTAAATATTATTTTAAAGATATCGAGCGTCTCCGATATCACATATGTTACAGCCATTACGACAGACAGGCCACCAGCAATAAATATGTACAATGCAAGAAAAATTGTATACAGTAAAATGTGTGTACAGTGACACTAAATTATGTACATGTAATAAGTACTGTACGTAGATAATTAATTATGGTTACTCACCAACAATGACACGACGACTTGTCCGATAATAATTTTACTGCACAACAAAGGATAGCGTTACAGCTCTTCTAAAGGAGCCTCTTCAGTCGACAGTTGTTCTTCTTCCAGCACTCTTCAATCCAAATCCCTAAAGCAGATTCCATCCAGACTACTGCCTTATCACGTCCACTTGCAACTCATTTTGCGCCCTGGTTAAAGGACACTGCAGCCATAGATCTTATATGCTTTTCCTCCTTTTTAAATAAAAAGAATCGTGGACTCATTGATGCCGTAATGGTGTCCTGCAGCGGTGTAGCTGTTCCCTTCCTTCAACATATCCAAAACTTTTACCTTTTCTGCAATCATTTGCATCTTCTGTTGGCGCTTGGACACGGCCCCTGAAGCAGTAGCAGGAGCACGTTAATGCTGAATGAGTAAGATGAGACTTCCTGGTTAATGCAGCACTCCGTCGCTGAGCCAATCAGCAGCACACAGGAACTGATTGGGTAGCTTCTCAGTCATCCGCCAATAGCATCTCTTGTATGAAATCAACTGGGCCATCCAACTAAGGAAGCAAGTACCAGAAGTAAAAAGACCCATTGTCCGCAGAAACCCGCGAAGCAGCAGAAAATCCGCGTTATATATTTAGATATGCTTACATATAAAATCCGCGATAGAGTGAAGCCGCGAAAGTCGAAGCGCGATATAGCGAGGGATTACTGTAATACTAAAAGGACACCGAGGCACATCATTTACGTAACTAAAAAAATTTACATTACAGATAAATTGATGACATCAAGAAGTAAATAGACACTGCAATCAAGTTTCGGCATTCCATAGTCAGATTTGTCAACTGTACATGCTAAAAGACTACACTCCATTATAACAAAATCTCTGTTATAAATAATTATTTTCTTAGCCCCAAGCACTTTACTCTAATGGAATTTGACCTGTATATGATCCGATAAAACTCAATATTCTTTGTTGCTTTTTTCTTATAGAAAAGATGCCCTTGGAGGTAATTACTATATTTATATGTTAAATAGAGAAGTTTAGTGAAAAAAACAGGGACCTCATATACTGAAATTTTGGAGTCCTCATATAAAATTGAGAATAGCTACGAAAGAAAAAGATAGAAATATATTTACACTTACTCATTAGCCACTTCAAGGGCCCTAACATTTTACTAGCTATGACTAATATGACACTATTGAAGAAATAATTAGCTCACAGAAATAAGGATGTATTTGTAATTCTACATGCAGAACTGAGACACTGGACAGAACCTGAAGTATGCTTTTATGTCTGGATTTTAGCCCTGACAATGAGTGTTTTTATAGGCTTTTCTGACTGACCAGACCGCTCACAAAATCACCATTTCATATAGTACAATGACATGTCCCAATCAAAGTCTGATTACACATAGCTTAATCTCAAAATTCTGCCGAGTTGTTAAAGAGAAAACTTTATACAACTGTCTGGTGCAGTTTCTTTACCTGTTGTCATTTGCCATTTTAAAGGTCAAATGCCTTATGCTGTTTCAGCCTCTAAACAGGGAATCATTTTATACATAAATATTTAACAATTTAAAAAACAATTAAGATTATGGTGATCAACACTTAGGTTACAATGCACTGAACACTAGCCTGCACCATATAGTTTACAGTACATGAAAAGACTCAATGGCAAATTGGCTTAGATATTTAAATTTTTTAAATTCTTTATTTATTTTATACTTTATTTTACAATTACCATGCAGTACAGAGGTATAACTTTTCTGATATCTACTAACTAACAGAATTTTCTCATTTTGTCTTTTGGTTGTTATATAAATACAATATTACATCTTACTAACACTAGAATTCCTGAAGCCTACAAAAAAAGTCATAATCCCAGGCCACCTTAAATTCCTTCGCACCTCTCCATCAGCATCTTTGTTTTGCAAATGTGTCAATCAGCACAGGCAGCCGCAGCCTGCTATCCCATCCCCCACCCCACCACCGACGCAGCTGAAGTTCTCCCAGCTCAAGTCTGCTTATCTGGGTGAGAGGTGCTTTGAATTGTATAGGGTAAATAATATCTTGTTATTTGGAATATATACATTTCATGTGTGTTCCGTGTCTACAATGATCTGGGTAAATGTAGGATGATAGGAAATGCGATGCAAGAAATGTTGAACACATAACTAAAATAGAATTTTTTTTCATGTTATAGTAAAAATTAATGTGTGAAGATTGAAGTCCAAATGTCAAATAAACACTTTCACAAAAGTTATAACAAAACAAGTGCACCTTATTCAACAATATAACCAAAGAAAAAAGAAATGTTTCAGTTTACATGTTGCTGTCAGTATGTAAAAACCAAAGCCTACTTATCAATCGTATGGGTGGGTTAGAAGTGAGAACGACTGCCTCTAAATCAAGAGGTTGCAAGTTCGATCCCGGGTCTTCCTCACAATTTCCATTTTGAGTGGTGAGCTGCTATTATTATTACTATTATATAATAAAAACATACATTTGATTTGAGTCTGTAACACCCGTTGTAAATTTTTGCTGCTTTTAAAATTTAGCACTTTTTTATTCAGTTTTATTCTCTAAGTCATGGTTATATGGTACAATGAACTTGCCTCTCCCTCTCTGAGTTGATGGTGTTTATCTCCATTCTTTTTACAAGAGCAGCAATGACCACAGTTGATGCTCTGATTGATGCCTGCTCAGAACTATTTGTTGTACAAGCAATCAAAGATATGATGCCCTGTGACTGCTATCAGACCATCATGTGGCATTTGCTCTTTGACAACAGACACCTGTGCAGAACGTGTGAAAAACAACACATTTGCATGTACATGTGGAATGCCACTCCTTATTTAGGAAAACATCCCAGTCGTCCCACAGGAGAAGGACTTTCCGAGACTGAGGTCATAAAACCGTTTCTGGACAAAGGCAGAACAGTCACAACTGACAACTTCTTCACTTCGTATTTGCTGACCAATAAACTGCTGCACTGCAACGCAACTCTGCTTTGCACGATAAAGTGGGATGGGAACTTCCACCTGCAGCTAAAGTCACTTCAGTACGCGTGCAATTCTCCACGCTAGTATTTAGATATAGCAGTGCCATGCTGACTGTGTATGCACCCAAAAAAAAGTCTGTCTGCATTCCAGTACTATGCACCACAATGCAGAGATGGATTTTTTTTTCCAATCTTGACCAATATTCAAATAATACAGCATTTTCAAATGATTGCGTTTTCATGCATGGATGTGTGTGTGTATGCATGAGACAGGCAGAAACAGATTTGATAACATTCAAGTGGTTACTGGAATATAAAATAAACACTTTCACAAAGGTATAACGAAACAAGTGTGCTTTATTCAAGAATAAAACTGAATTTAAAAAAAAAAATCAAGTAACAAGATATCAAGAAAACATGATTCACCAGCGTTGGTGTGTCTGCTTATATCCCTTCAGCAATATCTTTTACAAGTAGCAAAACTTACATGTGAAAAGAATGGAGATAAACGCCATCAACTCTGAGAGGGAGAGGCAAGTTCGCTATACCACATGAATGTAACTAAGAGAATAAAAATGAATAAAAAAAAAACTGACTTTTACAAGTAACAAAAATTTACAACGGGTATTACACTCTCAAATCAAATGTATGTTTTTATTATATAATAGTAATAATAATAGCTGCTTGCTACTTAAGAACAGAAAATGTGGGGAAGACCTGGGATCAAACTCACAATCTCTTAATTTAGAGGCAGTCGTTCCTACCTCTAACCCACCCATGCAATTGATAAATGGACTTTGGTTTTTACATACTGACACCAACATGTAAACTGAATAATTTCTTTTTTCTTCGGGTATATTCTTGAATAAAGGTGCACCTGTTTTGTTATACTTTTAGTGAAAGTGTTTATTTAATATTTGGACTTCAGTCCAGGAGTTTGCATGTTCTTCCCGTGTCTGTGTGGGTTTCCTCCAGGTACTCCAGTTTCCTCCCACAGTCCAAAGACATGCAGGTTAGGTGGATTATCGATTCTAAATTGTCCCTAGTGTGTGTGTGTGTGTGTGTGTGTGCGCGCAAGCCCTGCGTTGGGCTGGTGCCCTGCCCGGGGTTTGTTTCCTGCTTTGCGCCCTGTTTTGGCTGGGATTGGCTCCAGCAGACCCCCATGACCCTGTAGTTAGGATATAGTGGGTTGGATAATGGATGGATGGATAATCTTTTACACACTGTATATCAGCTAATAATCTCATATATATTTCTCTTCTGGTTCGTCCTGCTTCCACTTCAAAACCAGTCCCGCCCACATGCAGCCGACACAGCATTTCTCAATTCCTATTCGTCCTCTTCCAAACCCTTCCCCACACTGCCTGTGGCTCCTCTTCAAAACCGGTCCCGCCCACACACAGCCGACACGGCATTTCTCGATTCCTATTCGTCCTCCTCCAAACCCTTCCCCACATTCTTCCAGTGCGATTCCTGCAACAAAACTTTTCAAACGCGAACCTCACTTGCTAAAAACAAGAAAAGGCATTCTTCCCAACAATTATATGAATGCCAGAAATGCAATAAGAAGTTCACTACACAGGATTGTCTAACTAAACACAACAAAACTCATTCACAACTCTTGCAATGCGACATCTGCAAAGCAACATTTCCAAACCAACGCAGTCTCAGCAGACATACACACAATCCTCTTCCCGTTACCACAGGTACTTCTTCACCTAATTCATGTCTTCCCATCCAAGAGTACACATTGGGACTCCAGACCAGCAGTGCAAACACTGTCATGCACTATACTGGCCTGCTGAGCGTAATACATCCAGCAAGTACTCGAGGTGCTGCCACATCGGTAAAGTAGCTTTACCACCTTTGTGGGAGTCACCTGTGTCTTTACAACAGCTTCTTACACAGCAAACATCAGAAGCTAAAAATTATCGTGAACACACTCAAGAATACAACTCTTCTCTAGCGTTTGCTGTCATGGGTGCACAGATAACTCAACCTCCTGGCCACGGACCATACTGCTTTAAAATACACGGGCAAATTTATCACCAAATCTCTCCACTATACGCTAACACTTCTACCTCTCCAGCATATGGACAGTTGTATGTTTTTGACACAGCACAAGCTACTGAAGTACGCTTATAAAATAAAGCAAACTCTGCATGCAGCGAAAATTTACTTCTCCAGCTAGATTCCATGCTCAGAACCATCAACCCCTTCGCTAAATCAGACAAACACAAGCATGAAATTACTCGGTCCAATCCAACAGCATCTATACGAATGGTTTTCAAGGAAAACCCTAGGCAGGATTTACGACGATACAATGCCTCGACATGTCACACCGATGTTGCAGCAATTTTCATCGGAGAAGATGGCGAACTGCCTGCCAAAAGGTACATTTGCATCTATCCCATAGGCAACTCCTGTAAACAGATTTCCACGCTCAATATGAATTGCGAACCTATGGTTTACCTACTTTTATTCACTTACGGAGACATGGGCTGGCACAAAAATTTACATGTTCCCGATAAAAGAACCACCAAGTAAATAAAGCTTACTCAATGCCAATTTTACGCGTACATATTAGCAATGAGGAATACATTTAGTATTTTGCACTCCAGCGGCAAACTATTCCAACAGTACGTCGTAGATGCATATGTTAAAACAGAGGGCGCGCGTCTCAACTGTCTCAGATTACATCAACAAGATCTGCGTGTGGAACAATACAAAGGACTATCAGATGCACTGCAAGCAAACGCTGAAAAAAACAACGTACGTGTAGGCAAAATGATCATATTACCGTCCACATTTCCAGGAAGTCCAAGATACATGAAACAAAACTATCAGGATGGCATGGCCATGGTATGTAAATTCAGAAAGCCCGATTTATTTACCACTTTCACATGTAATCCTGCTTGGCCAGAAATTCTACATGCACTGTCGGATACCCAAAGACCAGAGCACAGACCGGATATTGTAGTACGAGTAGATCTTTCGACTCATTATCTGTCGTCTCCACCAAAACACCTATTCATAACTGTGTCTTTCAAGAAGTATTCATTTCTTCTTGATTTCTGAATTCCTTTCTCACGGTTTTCCGTTCCTATTCTTACACCGCCGTATGCTACGGCGGGCTTCGGCTAGTTACTGTAGAGGCTAACACTGTCACAACACCTTGTAGAAGGCCCCTCAGTGGCTTCATGATGACAACAAAGAAAATATTACTCATTATTAAAGTATTTTGAAAATAGAAAGTACTGAGAAGCTGGATGACACGTCACATATAATCAATAACTGACTACTGGAGGAAATGTAAAAAAAAAAAAAATTACAACTGATGCACAGTGTGTTTTCAGTAAAATCTCACATCTCAGTTTTTGTGTTTTACAGAGTAAAGATTTAAATGCAGCAGAATCAAAATACATTGGGGCTTCATGTATAAATGTCGTGAACGCACAAAAATGTTGCGTGCGCCCGTTTCCACGCTCACTTAGAGACGTATAAAACTAAATGTGGCATAAAGCCATGCACATTTTCATGGCAGCACCCCCCCCCCCCCCCCCCAACCACCTGCGTATGCATATTTCTGCTTGGTTTTGCAAACTGGTGACACCAAGCATCAATGTAATGCTACTGTTTCTGTGGTGTGCTTTTCTTTTTTAGATTCATATCTATGATGCAGGTTTTATCAAATGTACCGAAATTAATTGCATATCGTTTGCAAATTTAATTCACCTGATTGTAATCAATATAATGGTGCATGGAATGGCCAAACTATTCCAACTACCATTGCAAGTTTAACATTGTTAGAAGACATCGCAAATGGAAGAATTATAGAGTGCATATTTACAGCTGATGATGACTGGCTTCTAAGTCGATTTCGATTTCTAAGAGCAATCCTCTTAGGGCTGTGTGCTTAACTGGCACTGTCTTTACAAAGGCAGACTTTCAGGAATTGTGCTGTACCTGCTCCTTCGCAGGTTCATTCCACTCTCTGGTTTTTAGCCGCAGGAGCTTTTCAACATGAACTTGCTGACAATTGGGTATTAAACATCACCGAGTTGTGCCATATCAGCTGTATAAGATGGTATTATTCGCTTGTCATTCAGATAAATAAGAGTTCCTTACACTGTGTTTGAAGTGGCAAACATAAAAGCGAAATTCGCAGCAACATCCAGTTTTCCAAATGTAATCAGAGCGGTCAGCTGCATGCACATTGCTATTGCAATGACGCCGGACAAGTTACATCAGCCAGGGATGAATCACCAGAAGAATGAGCTGACATTACATCATATATAACTGGAAAACCTATGACAACAGCAGCTCTGCACAGTTACAACTGCTTTTTCCAACTATTGTGGCAAAAGGCAAGCAGTCCTTTTAAAGAAAGCAAGTCACCAGAAAACAGCAATGTAAAGAGCAGAGAATAGATCTGTTGTGTCACTACGGTATAAAGCCTCTGAATCTGGTTATGTAAATAGAAAGCATTTCCACTCTATTAATGTGCTGATCTATAGTGCACAGAAAGTGCGTCGCAGTAGGCAAGCATGTACCTGAAAAGATGCGCTATGATGAACCTGACCCAACAAATGATCAGCAAGATTAAACAGCGTTACAACTTCATTTGAATGTAATTAGACAAAATTAAAAACAGGTAATCAGATGCATCATTTATTTTTTAACCAATTCATTTCATTCAATATCACATAGTACAGCCCTATATTCCTTAGTTCACTGGCCACATCTTTTAACACTAGAATTACCAGAGCCTACGAAAAAACTCGTATATCCGGCCCACCTTAAATCGCTTCTTAAATCCGTTCACACCTCTCCGCCAGCATCCTTTGTCCTCTAAATGTGCTGATAAAAGACAAGCTGCCAGCAGCCGGCTATTCCATCCCCCCACCGACTTAGAACGTGAGCGAACTTTTCCCAGCTCATGCCTTGATTAATTATCTGGGAGTGAAGTGGAGTTTTACAGTGGAAATAATAGATCGTTATTCTAAAGTAATCTGTGTAAACACATTGTTAAAACAGAAGCTTTGTCATATTTTAGTAATAAATGTTACAAAATGTAGTAGGCATAAACTATAGAATGTGTAAAGATCAAATAAACACTTTCACAAAAGCTTCAAGGATGGTACAACAGCCTCCGTGGTGTAGCGCGTTAAGATTTGCATCTTAGAGCACAACAGCTCTGCTGCCTCACAGACCTGAGTTCGATTCCCCGCTGGGGATGAAATGTTTTTTTTTTTTTTTTTTTCTTTTTAACCTCAAACGGACATAAAATTTATAAATTGGTATGCACTGTCAGTTAATGAGATCGTTATATTTTCATGTGGGATGCTCCTTTTAAAATATTTTTTTAACAATTGAGACTGCAATTAACAGAAACAACTGTCCTTATAACTTATTTTTAAGATCCATAACACACAGACAGACGAGCACTGCGTAATAGAGAGACAGACAGGCAGAGATATATAAATAAACAGGGAAGGCACATGTACTGAAAGAAGAAAAAAGATCAACGTGCGTTGTTCCTGTGGCACTGAATGAGCTCAGGCGCTCTAACATCACCCCTCCCCCGATCTTAGTCAGATGGGGGGAGGGGTGATGTTAGAGCGCCTGCGCTTATTCAGTGCAGCAGGGACAACGCACATGTTGTTCTTTTTTTCTTTCAGTACAAGTGGCTTCCCTGTTTATTTATATATCTAGTGACTTCTCTGCCTGTCTGTCTCTCTATTACGCAGTGCTCTGTCTGTCTGTGTGTTATGGATCTTAAAAATAAGTTATAAGGACAGTTGTTCCTGTTAATTGCAGTCTCAATTGTTAAAAAAATATTTGAAAAGGAGCATCCCACATGAAAATATAACGATCTCAGTAACGGACAGTGCATACCAATGTATAAATTTTATGTCCGTTTGAGGTTTAAAAGAAAAGAAAAAAAAAAAAGCAACACTTCATCCCCAGCAGGGAATCGAACTCAGGTCTGTGAGGCAAGGAAAAGCTGCTCTACGCTAAGAGGTAAATCTTAGCGCGCTACGCCACAGAAGCTGTTGAATCATTCTTGAAGCTTTTGTGAAAGTGTTTATTTGATCTTTGGAACTCGGGCTTTATATATTCTATAGTTTATGCCTACTACATTTTGTAACATTTATTACTAAAATATGAAAAAGTTTCTGTTTTAACAATGTGTTTACACAGATTACTTTAGAATAATGATCTCTTATTTCCACTGTAAAACTCCACTTCACTCCCACATAATCAATCAAGGCGTGAGCTGGGAAAACTTCGCTCACGTTCTAAGTCGGTGGGGGGATGGAATAGCCGGCTGCTGGCAGCTTGTCTTTTATCAGCACATTTAGAGGACAAAGGATGCTGGCGGAGAGGTGTGAACGGATTTAAGAAGCGATTTAAGGTGGGCCGGATATACAAGTTTTTTCGTAGGCTCTGGTAATTCTAGTGTTAAAGCATCCACTATTGCATTTTGTGACTCCAGAACAGTCTGTCAGCACACAGCAAGATGGCCTCTTAGCGTTTTCTGAGGCAGAGGTGTGCGTGTAGCCAGCGCCCGAAGACATACTCGGCACAGCAGCACCATCACCGCCTGAGCATTGCACAGGGGTCAACTTTTGTAATATTGTCTCAAACAGAATAAAAACAGGCGGTGGGCTGCAACTCGCCTTTTCATGTCAACTGTATCTTTTGGTCACTGTTCAACTTTCTGAACTTGAACTTTCGAGTGTCTCTGCAATGCTTTTGTTTCTTATACCACTGCATAAGCCAACAAATAGCAAGTTTTTCCTTGCCTCCACTTCGCATTTGCTGAAATTCTTCCTTTTTTTCATGTGCATTTTCCATTGTTTTTTAAACCAAACACTGAATGGAAGGTGATATTTACATGTGCATTAAAATATGCAAAATTATGGGAGTAGTTGGGGTTGGGCTGTAGGCACATGCATGTTAAATTACATGTTCATTGGGATATGTAAATGACAAATGCGTGAAACTTGGTTTACACACATTTATGCATCTGGATTTTTTCGTGCATACACACATTTCCACTTTTGTCCATACGCCATGTTTTAGTGTGAATTCTATGCACATGGTTATACATGAGTCCCCAGAACTTTCAATTTATGGCCCATAACTACACACAGACTGAATCTATTCCTGTAACTTCAGTACATTACTGTAGGTCATTTTGAGAAGCCATCACATTCTATTGAAAATGTCCATATAACAAGTCTAGTTTTGAAGGTCCCTGAAGTTCTACTGTCTACCATACTACTTGGTAGCTTTTTCCTTGCGACTATGGTTCTGTATGTGAAGAAAAACTTCCTAATTATAGAAAGTCCTAATTCTATAATATATTGACATTCAGGTCTAAAATCAGACTGTTCCAAAACGGTGCAGTTAACATTTCTAAAAGCTATGCTAATTTTTCAAAATTTAAGAGATGAAGCAGCTCAATTTATAATTATATATTAATTACATATATAATAAATTATTATAATTTATAATAATACACTCATTACTTCAGCTAACTTACTTTATGAAGATCAGAAAGTTGCTGGTGTCGTATCAGTGCTTCTTTACTTGGAAACTGTCTTCTACAAAGCAGGCAGGCAAGTTTGTTCCAGTCCATCATTCTCTCCTCGTGGTTAACAGCTTTTTCAGTCTCCTCCTCACTATCACTTTCTCCACTATATGCAGCAACCAGTCCTTTTGGCAGATTTGTTTTCTAGTTTTTCATAGATAACATGGCAAAAAATCATCAATACACTGGGGTCAAAAACATTTTTTCAATAAGACAGAAGGAACAAAAAACACTAAAAACCACCATGTCAGTGTTTATGACTTCAAAAATACAAGGGTTCCATATCACTCAGAACATGGAACCAATATAGAAAGCACTTTAAGGCAGCTCTTATCTCTTGCATATAATGACCTTTTTCTCGCCTCTCAAAACTAAAATCACATGTTTGGAAAAAGTACGGGATTAAAACACGCGTACTTTGTATATGGATAATGTCTTTGTATCTTATGAACAAATGCGCTTCAAATTTAACTTCCAATCAACACTAATTTTTCCACTCACTTTCAAATTAGAAACTTCGCTAAAAGGAACCCCCCCCAATTTTCCTCACTTACCACCCATTTTTGTTCCATAGGCAATACTGAGACAGCATCTCAATAACATATACAAATATTTTTAAGTCTCTTCCTTTCAAAGATCCCAGGGTACGATGGAGAAAGGATCTTTGTCTTAACATTTCCAAAAACGAGTGGAAGTCAGCCATGCACAGAATATACTCCGGCTCCATGTACAAACCATTCAATCATCCAACTTAAAATCTTTTATCAAGCACATTTATCTTGTTTAAAAATTGTCCAAATTGTATCCAGGGCAAAATTCAACCTGTGAATGTTGCAATCTAGCTCAAGCCTCACTTGGCCATGTTTTGGGCTTGCACCAAATTAACATCATTCTGGGCAAAAATATTTGAAAGTCTATCAGAAAGCCTTGCTGTCACAATCACTCCTGACCCATTAAGAGCGGTGTTTGGTGTACTACTGGATGGGCTTAAAGTGGAGAAAGACAACTTGATTGTAATTGCTTATACCACACGACTAACACATCGACATATCTTACTGAAATGGAAGAAAACCAGCCCAAATGTTATAGATTAGTGGGTAACTGATGTTCTATACTATTTGAAATTGGAAAAAATGAATCAAATTTCAGAATAAGCATTTATACTGGGGGGGGGGGGGGGGGGGTGTATATTCTCCTTTGTTGTTTTTAAAGATTTAGTCTTGTTGTAGGCTCTCCTCTCTTTCCCCCAGGTGGGGGTTTAATTCTAGTTTAAGTTTGACATGATTGAATGGAATGTTGTGTTCTTCAAAAAAAATCAATAAAATAAAAAATTCTAAAATTCTCTTTTAATTCAGATATAAAAAATTATCCAATACACTTGATTCTCAAGCTGAAAACACATCTTTAACAAAAACAACTTTATTTTATACTACTCCTTGCTTTTTATGCGATTTGGAGGACCATGTTAGGAACTTTGGATTGAAATTGAACTGATGCGGTTTGTTTAGGCAATTCAGCTTCAGTCTCTCCAGGTCCCACTGTAGTCAGAATGTGGCCAAAATCAGTAGCACCAATTCAGACGCAGGGCAAGTGGGTAACAGTGAGATGGGGGTCTAAGAAATCAAAATGTATTCCCTCAGCACCCAGGTCACCAACTCTGACCCAGAACAGATTCTCAGCGCTCAGCAGCACGTGTGTTAAGATTGAGAAAAATAAAGTGCTTATAACTGGTGACTCTGTAGTGCAGAATGTTAGAATTCCAACTAATCTAGCATTTAATATTAAATGCCTCCCAGAGTGAAGGTATTCGACATTGAGTCTAAATTGGATCTTCTGGCTGACAATGAAGTAACTACCTTATTGCTGCCTGTTGGAATCAACAAAATTTATTTACAGCAATCTGAGGTAATAAGGGGGAACTTCATCTCTCTATGCACCAAAGCAAAAAGAAAATGTTATTTAATTGTGTCTGGCCCCTTACAAAGACTATACAGAGCAGTGTTTCCCAACCTCGGTCCTGTGGCCCCCCTGTGGTTGTACGTTTTTGTTCCAACCAGCTTCTGTTTTTAATTGGACTCCTGGGCTAATTAAGTGATGTGTTATTTCCCAAGTTCTGTGTTTTGGGAACAATACAGAAATTAGAAAACTAAGTTTGGCAATATATATATATATATCTATACTAATAAAAGGCAAAGCCCTCACTGACTGACTGACTGACTCA